>NC_141042.1:14372500-14677500 GCF_052040795.2 Danio rerio
TTAAATTGTTTTATTAAGAAGTTAAAACCTTAAAGTGATAGTTCAGGAACAGTTTTGGATTATATTGTTTCTTTATATATATATATATATATATATATATATATATATATATATATATATATATATATATATATATATATATATATATATATATATATATATTTACCAAATGATGCTTAACAGAGCAAAGAGTTTTTTTTACAATATGTCTGATAATATTATTTCTTCTGGAGAAAGTCTTATTTGTTTTATTTTAGTTAGAATAAAAACAGTTTTGTAATTTTAATAAATACATTTTAAAACACCATTTTAAGGACAAAATCATTAGTCCCTTTAAGCTATATATTTTTTTCGATAGTCTACAGAACAAACCATCATTATACAGTAACTTGCCTAATTACCCTCACCTGCCTTGTTAACCTAATTAACCTAGTTATGCCTTTAAAAATCACTTTAAGCTGTATAGAAGTGTCTTGAAAAACATCTAGTCAAATATTATTTACTGTCATCATGGTAAAAATTAAATAAATCAGTTATTAGAAATGAGTTATTAAAACTATTATGTTTAGAAATGTGTTGAAAAAAAACTTCTCTCCGATAAACAGAAATAGAATATATATATATATATATATATATATATATATATATATATATATATATATATATATATATATATATATATATAAATTTGTACTTGTAATTAATCAGCATGTCTAGTATTTTTAGTGACCTGTAATTTATTGACAGCCATAAAGTTATGAAAACTGAAAATATTGTTGTAGTCATTTGAAAAGGATGGCAGAAAAGTAGCCCTTTTGCTGTGAAATCCCTTCTGGAAGTCATCTTGCTGTCTTCTGAGGAGACAGAATGTAATCGGATGGTGCATTAGTGTGGGCTCTAAGGGGCCTGCCGGAGGGCCGGGTAATCTGTAAAAACTATCAACTTCCTAGGAAGTACAAACGTGCATAGATATATATATATATATATATATATATATATATATATATATATATATATATATATATATATATATATATATATATATATATATATATAAAAATATACTTTTTTCCCCAATTGAAGAGATTTTTTTTCTACACATTTCTAAGCATAATATAATATTTGACTAGATATTTTTCAAGACACTTCTATACAGCTTAAAGTGACATTTGCAGATATATAGGTTAATTAGGTTAACTGGTCAGGTTAGGGTAATTAGGCAAGTTATTGTATAACAATGGTTTGTTCTGTAGACTATCGAAAAAATAGCTTAAAGGGGCTAATAATTTTGTCCTTAAAATGGGTTTAAAAAACGTAAAAAAATAAATAAATAAATAAAAATAAATTCTAGCCAAAATAAAACAAAAAAGACTTTTTTCCAGAAGAAAAAATATTATAAGACATCTTGTGAAAATTTCCTTGCTCTGGTAAACATCATTTAGGAAATATTTAAAATGAACAAAAAAATCTAGGGGGGCTAATAATTCTGATTTCAACTGCATATATATGCACAGTGATATATATATATATATATATATATATATATATATATATATATATATATATATATATATATATATATATATATATATATATATTTACATCCACCATCATTTTTAAAAGCAGCTAAAACTCACCTGTTCAAACTTAACTCATTTAATCTATTTTTATTTGTATTTCCTATTTTTAACTGTTGTATGTGATGCAGTTTTTCTCCTTTAATGTTTTTGTAAGACTCTTTGTGTCTTTTTCTTTTTTTTTTTTGAGAGAGAGAGAGTAAATATGATTATTCAGATAATGAAAAAACAAGCAGTTTACAATTAAAGCTGATAGACTTTGCTTTAGCCCACAGATAAATCAAAAACTATTTTAAATTAGGTCACGTTGCGGTCTGACTCCAGGGACTGTGTTATTGCTACAGGCGTTTTTGACCTCGACCAATCTGACTTACACAAGAACAATAAAGCCGAGCAGCAGAACGGCACAACAGAGAAACTCCTGTTATAAATAAACGTCAAAACTTTTGAGGAAACCATTTATAAACCTGTCATCAATCTCCTTCCGAGGTGCTTTGAACTCAGTAATGAAAACGATAAGGAAGCTATTCTGATACTGCACATTAGGGCTAAAATTGGACAGAGGTCACAGATGTGGATGTGTGAACGTACAGAACTTGATACTGTGAAACTGATTTTTCATGCATTTAATACTATCTCAAATTGGAAGTGCGATGATTGCATACCTCTGTTCACGGCTGTTTTTAAAACCATGTTGTAGTGGGAAACAAAACTGAAATGCTGTTATGTTAAGTAGATATTATGTGGTAAAATACTATAAATCACCTTTGTTGTACTGAGAAATAAAACAGAAAGGCTGTTTAAAAAGTTAACTAAAAGCTTAGTATTTGTATTATATTAATGAAAAAAATAAGCACATACATTAACAAACTTATGTATAAAGAGAACTATAGATGAATATATAATTTCATGGTTTTCAAATACCTTTTGGAGTCAAGTGTACTGTATATGCAAATGTTTATTTAAAATAGCTACATTTAAATGCCTGTATCTTTTTTAATTAAGCAATTAGTTGTCTGATGTGATTTTCAGTCTTGCATTGCAAATGTTTATTACAATTATTTACTAAGACTAATACATCACAGTATTATAATTTTGATTAATAATTACCATAAGAATCGTATTTTTATTTTCATTCACAGCCTAAACCTTAAATATGTCATTTGCTTATGCAAATATATCTGTAAAAATGCTGCCAGAAATGTATTTTTTGCATACATTATATACAAAAATATGCAGAAAACTGCATCAAAGTTAGCTTACTGTCATAAAATAATACGGCAGAAGTGACTTTTCTGTGGTAAAATCCCGTTGGAAGTAATCAACAAAGCTGAGAAAATAAATGTGGGCTCTAAGGGGTCTGCTGTAAAAAAAAATGTTTTAACCGATCAGCTTCATAGTGTATATATATATATATATATATATATATATATATATATATATATATATATATATATATATATATATATATATATATATATATAAAGAGAGATGGTTCTGTACTGTTTATGCCCTTATTTGTTTAAAATAATTCTAAATTACCTCACATTTAGTTTTAAATGTATGAACTGAGCAAAACAGTGCTTAAGTGTGAGCCCTAAGGGACCTGCCGGAGAGCCAGGTAATCTGTAAAATCTAACATAAACCAGTTGGTCTCCTACTGTGAAATAAGCATATGTTATAGGTAGGCCCACATAGAATCTGCTCATTTAGAAATCTGCAGATTTCTGCAAATTTTAAGCCCATCATTGAGTCTATGTTTTCACTTGTGTAAATGTGTACATTTATATTTATTCAGTTTCAAATTAATTTCAGTAATAATATTGATTAATATGAAAGTGTTCATTTGATGTACTTGCAATACACAGTTTGTAAAGTAATTTGTTCTGTCTTTTAGTAGATATATATTATATGATATACTTGCTTTGTTTACCAAATAAGTGGATCTAGATGGATTTAAAAGCTATTATTTCTTTGTTTCATATATTAAGTTTTTAGTTATGATACTTCCAAAATAATTCAGCATAAATCTGTAAAATTTTTTTTTACAAAATTCTCTGCAGAAATTGCAAAAAAATGTTCACAGATTCTATCTGGCCCTATTTATAGGTAAATATAATACAATATAACGAACACAGATTAATTGTAAGAACTATACATAAGTGTATAATTTCAAGATTTTCAATATATGTGGAGCTCGGTGTACTGTACTGTATGTCTCAGTATTTAAATGATCACATTTAAATACAGATATACTTTATATAAGGACTGAACAGTCTGACATGATTTCAGGGTAGAACATTAACGTCAAACAATCTTCTGCTAATGTTTAATAAAAAGGATTTTACACTAGATATCTATATCAAAGTCATTTCATATTCATTAAAAAAGCAGCGCTTTGTGGAGCAAAATCCCAGTTGGATGTAATCAGTGAGCTGGGGGAAACCTGGAAGAAAATGCAGGTTCTAAGGGGCCTCCCGGAGAGCCGGGTAATCTGTTAAAAAAAAAAAATGCTTCCTACATACAATGAGCATATGTTTAATTGTGTACATATAATATTATAAACATTTAGTAATTGAGATATTTACATAAACTGTTCAGCTCAGCTAAGAGAATGCTTCCTATAAATGCATCAACACAATTTCCGTCTTGCAAGGCACAAAGATATTCTCTGTATAAAAATCTGCAAGCCTTTGGCTTACCGAAACGGTTCTGGTTGAAATCACAGTATTATATGACCGGACTTTCATTCCGAGGTCAATCCTGCAGCTGAAATCCTGGCTCGTCTGCTTTAGAGACAATCACATCTACACTCGGGGGTTAACCAGACTCAACGTCCAAAATAACAGCGTACTTGTTTGTTGAGCAAGCTGTAAACAAATATTCTGCTCCGAGACACAGTTATATCAGTAACAGAAAAGCATAATGAATTCGGAGGACAGCCACTCGTGGAATGCAGAAAACATCATTTCCACACAAGAGCCTCCCATTTCCGAGCGTCCTGTGGGTCCGCTCAAGCACACGCTGGATATGAAGGGAAATTTGTTGTGACGTTTTGGAGTATTGGCCCTTGTTGTGCTGCTCGGTGTGACAGATCATTTTCTGTCATTATTTCAAACCTTCAGCTCCAATACTTAGGAAAGTGATAAAGCAGAATCTGGTGTAGGAAAAATAATATATTATCGTGTAAGAGCCGAGTACAAATGAGATAAAATAATACAGTTTATCTGCATGGGGTGCTGATGTGAAACAGTGGGCAAAATCATTGAGCATTTACACGTTTGCAAAAGGTAGTGCTTTTGATTAATTAATCAGCATATCTTGTATTTTTAATCAAGTGACTGCTATAAAATGAAATCATTAAAATAGTAAATGGCATCATCAGTGACTTCTTTAAAATAATTACAAGAAGTAGCTGTTATGCGGCAAAATCTTTCCTAGAAGTCATTGGCAGCATGGGGAACAATCAGATGGTGCTTTAGTGTGGGGTCTAAGGGGCCTCCTGGAGAGCTAGGTCACTTGTAATAAATGGTTTATTAAAATACAAACGTATTATTATTATTATTATCTCTCTGTGTATATATATATATATATATATATATATATATATATATATATATATATATATATATATATATATATATATATATATATATTTGTTACCCAACAGAATGGTACACGTGTGTATTTATTTTACCTCATTAATTTATCACTAATTACATTTAGTTAATTTTTGTATGTGTATATTTAAATGTAGGAGAAGGAAATGATGTTTTCAGGTTTCAGTGAGATACCCATTTTTAATTATTCATAAATGTAGAATTTCAAAAAGTAGTTTGATTAATCAGCACATCATGCATTTTTAATTGCTTAATGGCCTCGTATAATTAAATAATTGAGCCATTTAAATTAGGGAAATCTTATGCAAATACACGTATTGAAATGCTGCCAGAATAGATCTTAAAAAGTTGTACTGGGTCCATTTCTTTAAAATCTATTATCAAGATGTTTATAAAAGGTAGTTCATTTGATTAATTAATCACCATGTCTTGTATTTTCAATCAAGTGAGTGCCATATAATGAAATGATTAAAACACAAAAAAATAACATCATCACTGACATCTTAAATTAATACAAAGAAGTGGCTGTTCTGCTGTGAAATTCTCCCTGAAAGTCATCGATGACATGGGAAATGAACAGGTGGCACTTTAGTTTGGGCTCCAAGGGGCCAGCCGGTGAGCCAGGTAAACTGTAATAAATACTATAAATCATCTTTTCATTTAAAAATAAAAACATATTATTGTGTAGGCAATAATAAATTAATTTTCATTATAGTTTTGTTCCCCACAGAACTGTATGTACATGATTATTTTAAATAATTAGGTAGAAAAAGTAGAAATAGTAAAAAATACTAAAATAATTTCAGCAAGATGCCTGCTTTTGATTTGGTCATAAATACAGAATTCCAAAAAGTAGTTTGATTAATAAGCATATCATGTACTTTTAATGTGACAATAACCTCTTAAAATTAAACAATAAATGAAGGAAAAAATATGCAAATAAATTTGGTGAATTGTTGCTAACATAGACCTTAAAAGTGACACTTGTATGACTGCCAAAAATGTTAGAATTAAACTAGAAAATAGAATAATCAGTGACTTCCTTAAAATAATAGCTAGAAGTATACTGTTCTGTTACAAAATCCTCTCTGGAAGTCATTGACAACGTGGGAAATAATCTGATGTTGTTTTTGTATGGGCTCCAAGGGGCCTCCTGGAGAGCCAGGTAAACCTTAATAAATACTATAAATCATCTTTGCACTGTAAAATAAGAACATATATTACTGTGTGTTTCTTGATAAATTAATTGTAATGTCTCATGGAACCCACAAAACTGTACATCTACTTTAAATAATTAGATTTAGTTAAAAAAAATTTCTATTTTAAAATAATTTTTCACATTCCAGCAAGATTCTCAGCTTCCCTTGGTCATAAATTTAGATCTTGAAAAAGTAGTTTGATTAATGAGCAAATCATGTATTTTACAGTAAATGGTTAATGGCCCCTTAAAATTAAATAAGTCATTTAAACTATGGAAATTACAGTATAATATGCAAATATATTTCTTTAAATGCTGTCAGAACAGATTTTAAAAATGGTCTCCATCAATTTGAAATAAAAATAGAGAAGTCTCCTACTTTTTCTGCAACAAAATCCCCTTTGGAAGCCATCGTGGTGGAGGGTGAAGCCCCTGCAAGAGGTCTTTATTGCTTTACAAGTGGTACAGTGCTCTGGAGGACACCGCTTGGGGAATAATCGCATAGTGCTTAAGTGTGGGATCCAAGGGGCCTACCGGAGAGAAAAAAAAATACAAACCAATCAGCTCTCTGCGGTGAAAAAAGCTCATAACCATGTCCCAGTTTACCTCTTGAGATGTTTTCCAGGCCATTCCTAGATTCTCCAAAACGCATATAATATATGATCAGGTTAAAGGCCTAATGAATCACTGGACCATAAGTAATACTCCAATT
This sequence comes from Danio rerio, assembly GCF_052040795.2. Lineage (NCBI taxonomy): Eukaryota > Metazoa > Chordata > Actinopteri > Cypriniformes > Danionidae > Danio > Danio rerio. The sequence continues at coordinate 14,379,608 of NC_141042.1, forward strand.
AAAATGACTTCCTTTCCATCTCCCCGTGAGCAAGGGCAGGTGCTAATGCAAGACGGCCCGCTCTCATAGAGGTCATTCACAGGCTGCTATAGGTTACGGTAGGACATCTGTTCTCACTGCTGGGGTCTACAAGCTCCTGGGGTTAGCTTTTTTCTTTCTTACATTTTCACAGACATATATATGCGAGCGCACACCCATTTCCTTCCATCAGGGTGGTCACTAGAGTCGGCCAGTGTAAGTGAGTTAGGAATATTTGCAGGTGAGCTAATTATTCTTGTGCTGTCATGTTTCCAGCCGAGCGTGCCGGACTAACCCCGATATAATCCCCTGAACACAATCAGCCTTTATTTAATTTTGCTTCTCATATCATGTGCATCCATGCAGCCCCCAGGAAAGCATCTCAGCTCACTTTTGAGACCTCTTCCCATTTTTCTTTTTATTTAAACAATGAACATCATAAAGAGACTGAGATATGGCTTTAAAAGAGGGCGGTGGGGAAGGACCCCCAGGGTCATTATTTGAGATTTGTAAAAAAACATGTATATATTCTGAAAGATATTAAATGGCTCAATGGTTACTGATGCTTTGAGAATCAATAGAACATATACAAGCTAAACAAAATGAATAACCATGGCTCCTGGTAATACATTCAGGTTATAATTTTACTTCAGTGGGTACCTTAATGTCAAAACAGCATCAAATTGACATCATGCTTAAACACTGCTAATACATTTGATGTCAAAACCTTGACGACCATTTTACATCCACACATTAATGTCCTCTTGACCACCAAAATAATGACACATGGAGTAATATCATATAATAACCGTTGTATTCATCTGAGAGCTTAAATGACAAATTTACACTGGATTTTGTATCCCTAAAATGCATGTAAACTACCTTAATGTCAAAACAGTGTCATAATGACTTCTAACATCGGTTTCAAAAACACATAAAAAATCCAACATAGGCTCATTCTGAAAACGTACCCCTATATACATTTCTGGAGGTTGTGAATTATGTAGCCAGAAGTTTGTATCGTTGTATTCGTCTTTAAAACAAAAGCTACGCTGCAGTACGGATCAACCAATAGCGGCCTCTGGTGGATTCACGGAGAAAGAGCAGAAATTTAGATATTAAAAAAGCATACATAGCAGTTTCTGGTGGATTTGCATAAGGCAAGGCAAGTTTATTTATATAGCACATTTCATAGACAATGGCAATTCAAAGTGCTTTACATAAACAAAAATAAAAGAAACAAGTAAAATAAAAATAAAAACAAATAATAAAAATGCGTAAAAACAAAACAAAACATAAAAACAGGTAAAATGTAATATAAAAGAATGAAGAAGAAGAGAAAAACATGATAGTGCAATCTGTCGGACGCAGCACAGTGCTCATTCAGTAAAGGCACAGCTAAACAGATGTGTTTTCAGTCTTGATTTGAATGTGCCTAATGTTGGAGCACATCTGATCATTTCTGGAAGCTGATTCCAGCAGTGAGGGGCGTAGTGGCTGAAAGCTGATTCACCCTGCTTTGACTGAACTCTTGGAACTTCTAGTTTATATGATCCTAATGATCTGAGTGATCTGTTAGGTTTGAATTCAGTGAGCATATCTGCAATGTATTGAGGTCCTAGGCCATTTAGTGATTTATAGACCAGTAATAATACTTTAAAATCTATTCTGAATGTAACTGGCAGCCAGTGTAAAGACCTGAGGACAGGTGTGATGTGCTCAGATTTTCTGGTTCTGGTCAGAATTCTGGCTGCAGCGTTCTGGATGAGCTGCAACTGTCTGACTGTCTTTTTAGGAAGACCAGTGAGGAGTCCATTACAGTAATCCACCCTGCTGCTGATAAAAGCATGAACAAGTTTTTCTAAATCTTCACTAGAAACAAAGCATCTGATTCTTGCTATGTTGTTGAGATGATAGTATGCTGATTTACTCTCTGCTGATTTACAGAGATGAGTTGCCGTTTTTGCATAAACAAAAACGGCAATAATATCCAGCTGCAGGTCCACAGACCAACACACATTTCAGGCACACACAATCCAGCACACACGATCTAGGCAAATCATTTATGGTTATGATGGATGTTAATGTTATTAACGTATTCTTGGACATCAGCATCAATATATTTATAGCGTTATAAACAATAGTATATACTATTTCACAAATATGGCGATCGAGAAGGCTGAATCAGTCATCATCGATGATTATTCATTATTATCTCACAGAGTCAATATAGCAAATACTCGATTGCGGACATTGCTACAACATTTTTTAGAGATATATAAATGATTTAAATTAGACAGAATTAATTTAGTTTTAATGGAACCATTATGGGGCGAGGCAGTGGCGCAGTAGGTAGTGCTGTCGCCTCACAGCAAGAAGGTCGCTGGTTCGAACCTCGGCTCAGTTGGCGTTTCTGTGTGGAGTTTGCATGTTCTCCCTGCCTTCGCGTGGGTTTCCCCCGGGATCTCCGGTTTCCCCCACAGTCCAAAGACATGCGGTACAGGTGAATTGGGTAAGCTAAAATTGTCCGTGTGTGGATGTTTCCCAGAGATGAGTTGCGGCTGGAAGGGCATCCGCTGTGTAAAAACTTGCTGGATAAGTTGGCGGTTCATTCCGCTGTGGCGACCCTGATTTAATAAAGGGACTAAGCCGACAAGAAAATGAATGAATGAATGGATCCAGTATGATGAAGGAAATAATAGCAAGTTAATATATATAGGCTATAATACATCTTCATTTGTAATACAAATTTAATAAATAAATGTATAACACTATAATAATATTTTACTCCAGCAATTTAATAGTATTTATTTGCTTAATTTTCTAATGACTTTTTAAAATAATGATTTCCTACATTAAATACTGTAGTAATTTTAAGATTGTGTGAATTAGTTTATTACACTTAATCCTACAATTAGTCTATTATGTTTTCTTTCTATGTGGATACGTGAATAAAGTCATAAATGTTTAACTAATACTTTTAATAATTTACATAATTTGAGTTTTAATGGATTCATTATAATGAATGAAATAATAGCAGGTTAATATGTATAGGCTATAATACATATTTATATGTAATACAAAACTTTTTTAAATTTAATACATGTATAAAATTTTTTAATATTTTACTCCAGCAATTTAATAGTATTTATTTGCATAATTTTCCAATGACTTTTTTTTTATTAATGATTTCCTACAATAAATACTGTAGTAATTTATAGTTAGTAATATATTAATTTTATATTGCTATATAGTGTTTTAAACCATAACGTACTGGTAATTTCTGGTAATTATAGTTGCAAGAAATATATTAATACAAACATTATTGTTCATTAAAAAATTATTTTAACCAAGTATGACAACATTAAGATCCTAAATTAGTTTATTACACGTAATCCTACAATTAGACGGCCTATTATGTTTTCTTTGTATGTGGATAAATGAATAAAGTCATAAGTGTTTAACTAATTATTTTTATTTACATAAATTGAGTTCTAAAACTGCACAGATGTTAAAATGATTGTTACAATATAATGAAATATTGACTGAAATGGGAAGCCCTACACTGTTCCCAGTCTAATGAATGGCAATCGTAGCACGCTCAATTGCCAAATTTATGAAATTCAGTAGGTGGCAACAGTGCTTCTAAGCAGTAAGTCATCGTTAAAAAAGAAAAAAAAAAAACAGAAGAATACTGATCTGTCATTAACCATATCCGCTTGTTAAGTGGTGACTTATGTAATACTGTTTCCGGGTCCAAGCCGCCATTCATTTGAGTTGAGAAATCATTTGTTTATGATCACTTTTAATTAATATCACACATTAAAGTTAATTTTACATAAGTCATAGTGTACACAACAATCTCTGGGCTTGCTTCATAACAAATACCAACATTTTTACAATTTATAAAAAAAAAGGAATCACTTTCTAGCCATTAGATATTAGGCATGGACATGTATATTTCAATCGTGATTTTCGAAAGTATTAAATCACTTTGTAAACGTTTATTATTACCATTTCATGGGTCTCCCCATTCAGCTAAATAGAGCGCTTGGACGCGAAAGCCACTTCGCGTGACATCACACTTAACAAGTGGATACGGTTTGCCTAGATTGTGTATGCTAGATTGTGTGTGTGCCTGAAACTTGTGTGGGTCTGCGAGTCTGCAGCTGGATATATCTCAAAAACGTAGCTCCTGGGAAGTGTTTGGCGTTCTACAGAAATGTATATAGGTGTACATATTTAGAATGTGCCTGAGTTGTAAAAATTTATTACAGAAAATGTTGACGTGTTTTTATTGCCAATATTAGGTGTCAGTTTTTTGTCATTTTTACATGAAGGTGAAAATGACATCACATTTTAATTTTGACATTTGTTTATAGACATGTTTTTCTGTTGTGCTAGCTGGGTAGGGTCTCAAGGCATCATCATCTTTTTTGACTCTTTACCTATAGCCATTAACTTGCGTTGAATCGCCAAAGACCATAGTTTCAGCTAAAAATCTTCTTCTTTAATAATCTACTGAAGAACAAAATGTCACCTACATCTTGAAAGACCCGAGGGTGAGTAAATTAACAGCAATTTTTCATTTTTGGCTGAACTATATATAAAGTTTCCAGCTCCAAGGGATCTACAGCACTTAAAACTGACTATATTATCCAGTGCTGAAGATACACATTTCACATTAGCGAAACAGTGATGACAGAAACCTGGAATTACAAGTTTGCAATATATATAACTGAATCAACACCTTTGCATTGTGTCACGTAGGAGATAACCGTGATAGTTAGTGTTGTTGAAAAGATAATGATTATCTAATGGGAAGGATTTGCACTCCCTGATGCAGAATGCACTGTATATTCACACACACACATAGACATAAACAGTCAATCAGTGATTGGCTGGCACCTGCAGAGAGGTTCTTGCACTTATGTTCCATCTTGAGGCATCTATATAATCAAAGAAGTGTTTATCCGTGATGGTGGATGTCATTAAAACGCCTTCTGTCTGCATCTCTCGCACTAGGCGCAAGCAAAAAACAGCCTGTATAACAAATATACAGTCACTCAATCTCTCTTCTCTCTCTCTCTACATTCCACTCTCTCTTTTTCAAGTGTTCTCAAAGCTGTCTTGAATCCCTAATGATGGAAAGAAAATGAATCTAGATGTAAGAAAATGAATGTATGTAATCATTGCTCATTGCTCGCTCCAAATGAGAAGCACCAGAGCTCACGTTGATGTAATTTTCACATTTTTATGTTATATAAGATAGATAGATAGATAGATAGATAGATAGATAGATAGATAGATAGATGGATGGATGGATGGATGGATGGATGGATGGATGGATGGATGGATGGACGGACAGGCAGGTGGGCAGGCAGACGAACTGACAATGGATGGATAAACAGATAGATAGATAGATAGATAGATAGATAGATAGATAGATAGATAGATAGATAGATAGATAGATAGATAGATAGATAGATGGATGGATGGATGGATGGATGGATGGATGGATGGATGGATGGATGGATGGATGGATGGATGGAAGGATGGACGGACGGGCAGGTGGGCAGGCAGACGAACGGACAATGGATGGATAAACAAATAGATAGATAGATAGATAGATAGATAGATAGATAGATAGATAGATAGATAGATAGATAGATAGATAGATAGATAGATAGATAGATAGATAGATAGATAGATAGATATTGGATGGATGGAAGGACGGACAGATAGACAAATGGATGCATAGATGGATGAATGATGGAAGGTTAAACAAATAGACGGACAGTCATGGATGGATGGATGGATGATGGATGGATGGATGGATGGATGGATGGATGGATGGATGGATGGATGGATGGATGGATGGATGGATGGATGGATGGATGGATGGACGGACGGTTGCATGGATGGACAAACAGACTGATGATGAATGGACAAACAAATAGATAGATAGATAGATAGATAGATAGATAGATAGATAGATAGATAGATAGATAGATAGATAGATAGATAGATAGATAGATAGATAGATAGATAGATAGATAGATAGATAGATATTGGATGGATGGAAGGACGGACAGATAGACAAATGGATGCATAGATGGATGAATGATGGAAGGTTAAACAAATAGACGGACAGTCATGGATGGATGGATGGATGATGGATGGATGGATGGATGGATGGATGGATGGATGGATGGATGGATGGATGGATGGATGGATGGATGGACGGACGGTTGCATGGATGGACAAACAGACTGATGATGAATGGACAAACAAATAGATAGATAGATAGATAGATAGATAGATAGATAGATAGATAGATAGATAGATAGATAGATAGATAGATAGATAGATAGATAGTTGATGGATGGATGGATGGATGGATGGATGGATGGATGGATGGATGGATGGATGGACAAACGGACGAACTATGGATGGATAAACAGATTTTCACATTTTTGTTATATAAGATGGATGGATGGATGGATGGATGGATGGATGGATGGATGGATGGATGGATGGATGGATAGATAGATAGATAGATAGATAGATAGATAGATAGATAGATAGATAGATAGATAGATAGATAGATAGATAGATAGATAGATAGATAGATAGATAGATAGATAGATAGATAGATAGAAACAGATATAATACAGTTTTATATATTTTAAGTGATATTATGGTTCATAGGCAGCAGAATAAACATCACAGAGCTTCTTTGGATGCAAACTGTTGCAGATTCAACCCTGGTGTTAAGTCCAGTGACCTCATGGGATATTACATTACCTAGTACTGAGAGATGCTAAAAGACTGGCCATATCGCACAGCTGGCTAAACACACACACTCATACACACAACCAAGCGCCTCGTTTCATTTGCTCAACTCAGCCAAAGCAATCACCCTTAGGCTCTCATCTTTCACTCTAGAAATACCGCGGACACTTATTTCTTTATCATGTTTTATTTATGGTTTATTGCATTGTCAAATAAATCCAGTGCCTTTTTTTTTAAATCATATTGCGCCTCTTCAACTCGACGCATTTCTCATTTCCCAAGCCTGTGCAGCCGCGGCACAACACCGCCACCTAGCGGTTATATTTAGTACAACAACCCGTGATTAGCTTAAAAAAAGTCAAATGTCCTTCAAACACACTTGTATTTGTTTGTTTGGGTATGTATACTGCATATAAACATGGCAGATTACCAAACCGCTAAATGTAAACAAACTTGAGATAAAGCACGTAGCTGTTCTTAAGAAAGTCGTGTGGAGATAATATTTATCATCTTTTGGGGTCTTGTAGGGCGGCCATTGATCCGTTAATTAGCACACGGATGTGAAGGCCTCCGTATTGACAGTTTGTGCTCGGTAATGAGAATCCCTGCGGGACACCCAAATCAATGGAAGTCACAAGAGACACGCGGTTGTTTGGAGCTGAGGAAGCGGACATTTTTTTTTTCCCCTGAAAGAGAATGTAAGGTAAGCTTAACTCCAGAACATTTAGGAAACGACTTTCTTGGTTTTATAAAAGGTAATGATCAATTATATCCTGTATCCCAGCGAGTGCCGGATGCTTTTCACAAATGCCTTTAAATTAAAAGTACCTAATTAATGATTGACATGTAGGCTACACCAGACATTTGACCCCTTTATCGCTAATTAAGTTTCCAATTATCCCAGCAGACACATGTTTGATGAAAATATATAGTCCAATCTATCTATATATAGTTTTATCAAATGTTTTTTTTTTTACTGAATGAAAAAGCGATAGATATAGATAGATAGGACTATTTTCATCAAACATTATTTTTAAATGAAATTATAAAGATAGATAGATAGATAGATAGATAGATAGATAGATAGATAGATAGATAGATAGATAGATAGATAGATAGATAGATAGATAGATAGATTTTAAAACTAATGCAATCAATGTTTCATAAAATTGTCCACACATTACTGAATGTCATCTGTTCTTTATTTTCTTGAGCTAGTTTTCATTCCAGAATTTTAAGAGTTTGGCTTCTGCAATTTGTTCACTTTTTGATTGACCTTTTAAAGAAACATTCATTGTAGGTCTTTATTCATTTGGATTTTGGTGTAAATTGTTCTTATATATATATATATATATATATATATATATATATATATATATATATATATATATATATATATATATATATATATATATAAACTGTGGCAAACACATTTAATTTTAAATCTTATTTCTTTCATGAATAAGGCCAGAAGATTCGAAACATTGACTATAAGCGTAGGTTACAGTTGAAAACACACAAATAATAGGGCATTCAAGACATAATAAACATTCATTCTAACAGTTCGTATGGGATTGATTTGCAAATCTACATCATTTATGGATGGTCATAAACATCATACAAGATGCTCAGAAGAATAATTCGCTTTGGTGGGTCTTTTTAAAGCACAGTGTGATTTGTCTAAGGCCCCGGAACAATCTGACAAAAGTCAATAGCAGCCTAATAGTCTGAAGCTAATCAAAAGAAAAAAAACATTTCACAATCAGCCTGGAATTGAAATGACAAGAGCGCAACACCTGGATCCGCATTCCACTCGATGAGATTTATGATGGCCATGTCTTGGAACAAATGTCTAGGCAAAATAATAGAAGCATGCTTTGTAATAAATTACGAACTGATTTTCGAGTCTAGCAGAAATAAGCTAAATTGTCAGACAAGCTGCATGTACATTCTGTCCAAACAAACAACAACAATAAAACAATCCTAATGCGATGAGAACAAAGTAAAGTTTACTGAAGAAATGTATTGAGACTCATTAAACTACGAAAACTACTTTCTTTTATTTCGACTCATTCGTCTTCATGGTGTTCAAAAAACTCATGGCAACAGATGGTAACCATGGTGACGAAGGTCATGAACTCCTGAAAATCACACTCCGAGTCGCCGTCGGTGTCCAAACTTTCCATCAAACTGTCCATTGTAGCTTGGTCTTTCACTTGCTAGGGGAGACAAAAAAGAGTAACCTTCAGATTTACGAATTTGGCTCATTCGGCTTAGCTAAAAAAGACGTAGCTTCTCTCAAAGTTATGTAACTCTCTGCCTTTGCACATTTGCCAAGTGGATACTATTTCCAATCTTTAACTTCAGATAAACTTTTTTTGTTTAGGATAGCTTTTAACGTTCTGCTGTTTTATTATCCTGTCTATTGCTTTTTACAGCTTATATTTTTATTATATGCTTGCGATATACTGTAAGGTGTCCTTGAGTGCTTTGAAAGGTGCCTATAAATAAAAGGTATTATTATTATTATTATTATTATTATTATTATTAATTGTAAAATAAAGCTTTGATTGAAAATTTTCAGGAAGATGTGTGTGTGAAAAAAAAATACTTTATTAAAAGTCAGATATACATGTGTATGCTATGCAGCTCCTAGATCAATGTTTCATTTGTCCACACTCAATTTCACTCTTATATTTAAATATATATATTTTTAATTTTAAAATACTTTGACTTTCTGACATTTGTTCACATTGTGTATTTATCATGTGAAGAAACCTTCAATGTTCATTTAGCATGATCAGATCAGATTTGTGTACATTGGAAACAGTCGCAAACACAACAAATGTTTGTAGAAACTTGCAATTGACACAATTTCAGCATAATTACAAACCAATTCACATAATTTCAAACCAACTGACAAACAACTTGGCATAATTACATACCAGGCGCTGCTAATTTTTCAAAACTAAGTAAAGTTTGGGAAAAAGAAAGGTTTTAGTAAAAAAAGTAATGTTTCATCAGTTCGCCCACACTTTACTTCATGAGTTTATTATTGTATATTTTTTTATTGTATGTTCATTTTAAAATTTTTAAAGTTTGGCTTTCTGTTTTTTTATGAGAGAAAACATTCATTGTAAGGTCTCATTTATTACCCACAAATACACTAAATTTAAGTACCATGGAAAGATTCACAAACACAATAAATCTGTGTTGAAATTAGGCATGGGGCGGTATAAGTTTCTGACAGGATAAAAATACCAGGGTTTTACAGTATCACAGTATTGTGATAACTGCTCTAAAATAAGTTAATTTTAAATGTTTGGGTAAAACTAAAAATCTGAACACAGTATATTTTATTTTAGGAAACATTTATAATATTTTGGAAAAGCAAAAGTCAGGCTAAATAGTTCAAATAAATCATTGACTTCTGCAGTCTTCAATTTAAAAAAACATAGAAAAAATACACTAAACAACCCTGACATATACCTTAGGAACGGTATAACAGAAAATCTTAGCGGTTTTAAAACCTTGACTTTTTCAAACCAAGGCAAACCAGTTATTGTCCTATGGCTAGTAGAAATCATGTTTTCACAACTGACACAATGCTGGGATAAAGCTGTGATAACAAATCAAGCATTCCTAATATTTCAAGACAGTGTAGTGTGAAAAAACAAAAACGTTGACCTCAATACAAGTCTGAAATTACGCAGACACTCGATTAATTTAGTGCTTCCGAAATTTGCCGAAACATTCCTTGAATATTGTTTGTACAGTATTTCATCTTGTTTCGCTTTCATAATTTGTCTACCTTGTACAGAAACATTAATTGTAGGTCATTTTTCAATAAAGGAATATTTCACCCACAAATTAAGGGTTAGAGTTTCTTTCCTCTATTAAACACAAAAGTATTTTGAAGAAAACTGTAAAGTCGTAACCATTGATTTCCATAGTAGGAAAAGCAAATTCTGTGGAAGTCAATGGTTACAGGTTTTCAGCATTCTTCACGATGTCTTCTTTTGTGTTCATCAGAATAAAGAGTCTCATAAAAGGTCTGGAACAACTTGAGGGTGAGTAAATAGAGAGTAAATTATTTTTTGGGGGGGGGGTGAAATATCCCTTTAAGTATAGATGTGTGTACTTTTTTCTGTTGTAAACTGTCAATATGTAAAATTTTGACACCCATTTTTCTTCTATTTACACAATTTTTAAAAAGTGTACAGTGAAAAATATCTTTACCTTAATAAAAGTTGAAAAATCAAGCATGAGTGGATTTTCAAAGGGACATATCACCCAAAAATGTCAATTTAACTCGCATGGTTCTAAACTTTTATGAGTTTTTGTCTTCTGTTGAACACTATAAGTTAGTTTGAAGAGTAGTTTGGCAATTTGAAGAATAGTTTGACAACTTGAAAAATAGTTTGACAGCTTGAAGAATAGTTTGACAGCTTGACAGTAGTCTGACACTTAAAGATAATTTGAAAAATGTTGGAATATTGCCATTAACATCGATAGTAGGAACAAAACATACTATGAAAGTCAATAGCATTTTTTCTCCCAACATTCTTCGGTGTATCTTTTTATATATATATATATATATATATATATATATATATATATATATATATATATATATATATATATATATATATAAACACAACCATTAAATCTACATAACTTGAATATTATCAGTTCATTATTGTCATTACATGATTTTCTTTCCATAAATTTTACAATTTGACACCAGTAATTTGTTCACCTTCTGTTCGATTTTGTAAAGAAACATTAATTCCAGAGTTGTTCATTAGGCATGATCATATTAAATTTGTATCAATTTTACACTTTTTTTACACAATGACTAGCAAACAAAGATTTTTTTACACAGTTCTGACAATCACTTGATTATAAAACACATATTCCCAAGTTTTCGAAACAAAAACAAAAAAAATTACCTCAGTGAGAGTTGGAAACTCATGCGTGAGCAGCTCCTTGAGTTCGCTCTTTTTTAATTTGTACTTGTCTCCTTCTTTCGACGAGTATTTGTGGAAGACTTCAATGATGGTTCCCAGGCAGTTCTCTAAGTCTGACATCTTAATGTGCTGCAGCGACGCTCAACGTTTCCTGGAATAATTACTAAAAATGTGAAAAATGCTTGATAGCAATTTCAAGCTGTTTAACTTTTTCCCTCAAATGTCTGCAAACAAGTTTAAGTGTCGGAGCAATTTTATAGACCATTAAGTTTCGTTCTGTCTTTCACTTTTGCAAACACATTTCTAGTCATTATGTAGTTTTTTTTTTTTTTTTTTTTGCAATTTCATCCTCAGTTTGGAAAAGCTTGGAGCAAAATAAGCTTTAAAAACATTGGAATGATAAATAAAAACGTACTAGACTTACCAGCAGAGAGTTTGTCAGAAAGAGGCGATTCTGCAGAGGGAGATGAGAGTCCATTTATAGGTCTGAAAAGGAGGAGCTTGGAGATTTGAGATTCTGTGCTGTCAATCACTGGATCTGACCAATCAGCTTCTTAACTTGTTCTCACTCCACTAGACACACATTTAAAGTCCAGAACAAAGGGGTGAATATATTCACACACACACACTCATAGTGTTACACTTGCGACTTCTGCTATAACATGCATAAACTTTTACTGTAATAATTAATTAGTTTTATGCCATTTTAGCTTAATATTAGAATTTATTTATTTGATGGAAATTTATTTGATGGAAAACACAGTAATAATTGTGAAATAATATTACAATTAAAAAAAAAAACTGTTTCCTTATTAATTGTAGTTGTAAATTAGATTTATTCCTGTGATTCAAAGCTGACTTTCCATCATCATTACTTGTCTTTAGTGTCACATGATCCTTTGGAAATATGCTATAATATGATGATTTGCTGTTCTGTTATGATCAGCTATTGGTACACAATCACTAATAAGGATTTCGTACAATTATTAGTGATGAATTTTCTTGTCTTCATGTATTGTAGAAAATGTGATATATTTTACATATGGGGATACTTCGATAAAAAAATAAAGTTCTAAATAATAATTCTTAGCACACGTAAAATGTTAACAAATCTTACTGTTTCCAAACAGGTTTATTCCAACACAATCTCATGGCAATTCATAACTTTTTGATTTTTGAATCTAATTTGTACAATTTCATATGATTTACAATTGAATTACACAATTTCGTATTACTGAACTCGTATGAATTAGCCACTAAACTCACAAAACCTAAAATACTTACGTTTTCTCGTGAGATCAGGCTGTTTATTCTTTTATTTAATGTTTTATTCAGTTCTTTCAGTCTGTTCTAAAGAAATACTCTTTTCAATACATACATTTTTTTCAGGCTATAAGCAAGCTATACGAGTTTATATGCAAAAACAGAACCCAGTTTTTATTCATTTTTTTGTTGCAAAGGTTTTTGCAAATGGATTCTTCAAATGTTTAGTTGTTTTCCTTTTCTATTTTAACAACTTAATTCTTTAATAGTAAAAAACTTTGTTTTATGATTAATGTGTTTAGCAGCTTGTTGTTTTTCAGTTTTAAAAAATTTCGTATTAAGTGTTCTTATTGTTTGAACAACCCTTTTTTGATGATTCATTGTCCTGTAATTGTGTTTTCCAAATAAAATAATTTTATCTAAACATAAAGTTTGTCTTGTCCTCTCACTTTAGGTTATAAGTAAATATAAAGAGTTAATTTGCCAAAAAAAATTTGTTTTTATTAATTTTCAAAAATCATCTTTTATATTTATGAAAAATAGTTTTCTATTTTTGCTAATGAACTTTTCATATTTTAATGTACTCTTCATAAACTCTTCATATACTTTTATATATTTTTCCCTTTCTATTCTGATATGCAAAACATAACTTTTTTGTTGAGTCGAAAAATGTGTTTCTATAATAAGTTCAATTTAATGATCAGTTTATTGTTGTTTTTCAATTTCAGAAGCTTAAGCCTTGTATTGTGATGTTTCGAAGTAATCCTCTTTTCTATACCGTAATCTGGTTTTATGGCCATAAGCATGTATATGTTGTTTTTTTTTTTTTTTTATCTCTTTCTGTTCTGCTTTTGATCTTTCCCGAAGTTCTGTTGCCCATAATCGCACACAAGTGTTTTGTTGTCAAGCGTCTCGGTGGACGACAATGGTGTGTTTGAGAGGAAGTGAGTGGTGTGGCATATTAATCAGACGATCCTTTTCTGTTATGGAATTGGCCAGACGTGTGTCCTAAACACCAGCGGACTATTAAACAGCTCTGACACTGAGACAAACACTGACTCACACACTACTCTGAAGGATGTTCTCTACATTTTCAGGGACTTTTAGCTTACACTGTAAAAAAAAAATTCCACACAATCGATTTGTGTTAGGAAAACATTAAGGAATGAAGTTAACTTATTACTTCATTTATAATTACCTTATTTATAAGTGAAGTGAACATAAAACAATTAAGTTGCCCAGAAAAAAATCAAGAATTGTGTTGTTTCAGCTCTTTTTATTTAAGTAGTTTGAACAAACGTCATTTTTGAGTGTGTATAATCTTCTTTAAAATACATATTTCAGTTAATACTACTACTTATAATAATAAATCACAATAATAATAATGAAAGTGTGATTTTTTTATGTAAAATATATTACTATTGCTATTAATAATATGCAATTGCTTATTTATTATTGTTTCTATACAATGTATGTTTATTGACTGAATAAATAATAATAATGAATATTATAGTAATTGCTTTTTAAGTTTATTATTAATTATGATATCAAATATATTATGTATGTGTTGCTATATATTGTACATAAATAAGGCAATATAATCATTGACCGTTTGAATTTTATTAAAGGCTACTAATAATATTAATACAGACAATTGGCACGAGTTGGCACGAGACACGAGCCCCCACCAGTGCCGATATACAGCCATATCGCACTGCTACTTGTGTGATATTGCGTTTATACAACAGTTTGACAGCATAATTAAGTATATAAAAACAAAATCAAACATGGAGAGTCTTAAAAACCCTGTTGTATGAGGAACTACTGTACTTTCTTCCGCCTTGGATTCAAATCATAAGCTGACAGTTAAACAGCTGAGCAAACATCTTTTAAACTTTAGATCTGTAGTGTCTGCTTTTTGCTGGCTGTATGTGGGCGGAGTAATACACAAAGGGTAAAGAGGCTGTACGGGTGCTGATATTACTTAAATATATCACGGCTATCAGCCAATCAGATTGAAGAACCAGACAAAACTGTTGTATAATATATACAATATATTAATATTGTATATATAATATAATATATATATGTATTGTCCCATAATGAGTGAAATCTGCTGTCATGAACTCCATTATAAAATAGAGGAGGCTCAAAGGAATGCGGTCACGGGGCGCTACGATCCTCCATCCCACTTTTTTTCCTGGCGTTCGCCGGACGCTTGCCGGTTGTCGGACAGTCGTTTTTTTCCGCCATAATAAATGTGTCTTTGTGGCCTGATCCACGCAGCACAAGCAAACTGTTGTTGATGGCAAACACTGCGTCTAGTGTGGGTCTGCTGTCCTGACGGCCTCTCTCTGGGGTCAGATGCATTTACCAGCCGTCAACAAATCAATAATCCATCTCTCAATCCGTCTCTATATGTGCCGAGTGCAGATCTGTTCATTACAGTGAGTGTCTGTTCAATCATCAGCACCGTTGTGTTGTCTGACCGTGATTAATCAATCATCTTCAGCTATACAGTGTGTGTTTGTTTGTTTGGTTCTTGCTGACTGGCAAATGTCCCCAAAACAAAATGAATTAAATATAAATTTAAATTAAATTGATCCAAATTGAACATACAGAAAGTATAAGTTAAATAAGTTATTCAAATAATATATATGATGGCATAATATGAGTTATGTTTGTGTTGTTGTTTGTTTGCCTGGCAAATGTCCCCAAACTGTTGAATCAAATGTAGATAAGTTAAATATTAAATTAATAATAAAAATTCTAAGTAATATGAGACACTTTAATAGTTAAACTTAATTCCTTCCTATATTAAATACATTTTAAGTATATACTTAAAGCTTAAAAACTTGGTAAATATCCTTAATTTATGATCCCTATTATTAAATAAAAATTTCAATTAAATAAAATTTATAATTATAAAAATAATACAATTAAATAGAATGTAATTTAAAAATAACATTAAAATTAATTATTTAAAATTAAATGCAAATAAATAAAATAACAAAATATAAAATAATTAATTAATAATAAGTGGCCAGTTAAAAATTCCTGTAATGTTAAAAAAAAAACATTAAATGTAATTTTTTAATATACTTTTATTGTAATATTTATTTTGAAATTAATAATATATAAAGCATGTTTAACTTGATGTATACACTATTTCATTTAATATTAATTCAAAGTAAATTTTATCAAATTAAAAGTAATAAGTAATAATTTAAATGATAAAAAATAAAACAGTTTAATTAAGCTATTCATTGTTTAATTTTAATGAATTAAATAATAACAGTAATAATAATACTTAGAATTATTCCTATAAACATAATTAAATTTGACAAATGAAAATTATATTACATTGAATTATTATATTATATTAATATATTATATTATATTTATAATTTAAATTTATTATTATATAATAAGTTTTGATATAAACCCTACATAATTAAATATAATATTATAATATAGTTCATCATAATCATCATTATTATTATTTATAGTATTTGTAGTAGTAGTTGTGGTGGTGGTGGTGGTGGTAATATTACCACCATGACAGAAAATCAAATGTGTTTGTTGTTTGTGTTTGTCGTAGTCTGGCTGTGAATAATCGCTTCTGTAAAATCGAGTGAATAAATGAGCTTTTGTGGCCTCTGGATTCTGGGCTCCAGCCACGCTCAGCATCACATGCTCTCATTGACTACTGTTGAACCTACTACTGATATCTGTAGACAACATGCCATTGCTCACTACAAAAATCTTTACTGCAAAATATACATTTTTGTTTTAGTATTTGAAGAGTGTATAGGAAGATTATGTAATTTGAATCATTTCACTTGAGTTGGTGGAGCTAAAGATTTCTTGGTGCACATTTCTTGCAGTGATTAGTGGGATTTCAGACATAGGGCCTTAATTAAAAAAAAAAAAAAGATTAATTGGCTTAAATGTAGGCTGATGTATTTAAGATATAAATAATAAAGTGTAGATTGGGGAAATGTTTTGCTTAATTTTTAGTTTTAGATTTTTAATAAAGTATTTAAAGTCACATATTTTAGTTAAAACATACTATATTATTAAAATTACTAAACTTAAATTGTAAAAATGTGATAATTCAATTAAGACATAAAATCTCTGTTTTTGTGGCTGATGTTTTGTTGATGTTTGTCTGGATTTAAAAAAAAGACAATTATCAAAATGTATGTCTTTGAAATTGTTTTTATCTATTTAAAATGGCATAATGTACATGTTTAACCATTTTAAAAGGCTTTTAGCACGTCAAAATATAATGCATTGTATAAAAGGAACCCAAGAATGTCTGAAAACAACAAAGTTTAGCCATTTTATGCTAACAAAATGCTTATATAGTTATTCTGTAAACTTCTTATAATAATTCTTCCAAATTTATAATAAGAATGTTGTCATGTAGCCTTTTTTTCGAACCAGCTAATAAAAAAAAAATAAAAATCCTAAAATACAGTAAAAAAAAAAAGAAAAAAAACAACTACTGAGAATTAACCAATTGTCATTAGTAAAAAAAAACTGAGAATTTTCTGGTCTAAATGTTTCTTTTCTACAATACATATGTATTCCTAAATTTATAAAAATTAATATATCGAATTTGACAAAAATAATACATTTTGCCAAACAGGCAGCAATAGTTAATCGACTAAAGTCATTCGGTGCTAATTAGCCTATATTCTGTGTATCCTGCTAATGTTTAAAAACTATTTTGCCACCTCGGATAGTAAACAATGCTTTTTCTTCTAATTTTAACCAGTAAGACTTTCACAGCAAAGCAGTAAGGAAGGAGGACCAAAGATTTACAAAGACAATTAAGAGCTAACATTTCATCGTCTGACCTTATGAACGTTAAGGAGGGGAGTTTGTGTGTTCTGTTCGCGGGTGGTTGATCTGACGGGAAATTTAGTATGTTTGGCCACATTCACTCGCGTCCGTTTATTGTGTGTGAGGCGCTGAAAGCAAGTGTTCAGGTGAACTTTTCTCTCCATACAAATCACCCAGCGAGACTCACTAGCCTTCCTGTCGCTTTGGCTGTTGCCGTTGGCGATGACCTGTTGCCGCGCTGCAGCGGCGGTTTTTCCCCGCCTCTCGCTGAGCCAGAAAGGTTCGCCAAACGCTGAGTCATCGCTGGAAATGCGCCACGGTAACGGACGAGGGCAGATCTCCGGGTGCTGCTGCTGAGAGTCCCGGTTCCCTCAAGCTCTAATAAAAAAAAAATCATCCGTTTTCAATATGAAAAGCTTTAAAAACATCAAAGGTTGACATTTACTTCATCCGAATCGTAGTTGAAAAAAAAGTATTCCTTATATGACCACAAGAGGGCATCGCCACTATTGTGTTAGCACGTTAGAAACACAATCCAGCTCTTTGAAAACTCCAAAGAGAAAATTATCAAAGATTTATTTTCAATATTTTAGTCTTAACCTCATTTACAAAAAAACATTATTGAAGTTGTTATGATTTTTCTGAAAGTTATGTTTCTTTTATTAATAGTCGATACTGTTGTTGTTGTTGTTGTTTTGGCCTTTTTGACTAATGATAAGGCATACTTGACCCAAAAATGAATATGTCACAATTTGACTTTTTCCAAATCAGTTTTACTTTTTTCCCCCTCTGATGAACACAAGATATTTTGAAGAATGCTTGAAACCGTTAACCTGACCTCTATATTGTTTGTACTATTGAAGCTGTAACCGTGTAACAAACACAAAAAAGGTATAATGAAGAATGCTGGAAACCAGTACACATTGGTTTCCATAGTTTTTTTTTTTTTTTTTTTTTTTTGTCAATGGTTAGGCTTCCAACAATCTTCAACATATCTTTTTTTGTGTTCAACATAACAAAACCGCTCATTTTTGTGAACTCCTATAATAAATAAATCCTCATGAAATACGTCCTAAACCACATTATTAGCCATTAAAATGTACTTCTATTTTTTTTAAAGATTTTTTATTGGTATTTGTTATAAAAGCTTTTTTGGCAAAATGCAATATTGTGCTGTTTGAATGCATTTACTCAGTTTTTAGGCTATGGTCGTCTACAATGCTAAACCACAAGGTGGCAGACTTGTCATTTTTTCTTATTTCTGAACGCTCTGCAGGGTTAAGCACATGTCTCTGTCTGGACCAAGTGTGCCGCAAGCCTGCGTTTGAGTGAAGGTCTCGGCCGTTAGATCGCCCCCTGGGGGCTGGCTGCAGTACAAGTCATAAAGCCCGCCTCCTCCGTGTTAATGAAGGAGACTTGAGCCCAAATAAAAAAATTAATTACACTTGCAATAAAATGTCCCGAAAGATAGTTCTGGTGGATTAAGGCACTGATTATTGTGCTGAAATAGGTGCAGATCCTCATTTTTGTAAACAGTTTGTTTTTAGCAGTAATTTAATGCTGGGTGTGTCATCGTGACTGACAGCTGTGATTGACAGTTTCTCAAAGCGCGGCGTCTGAGCTTCGGCAGAAGACTGAAGTGTTATTACGCGATTTCTGTGATATTTTACTATGACAAAATGAGTTCAGCAGTAAACTACAGTTTCTGACATACATGATCTGGTGGAACACTGTTTATTCGCTAAGGTCAGAGCTTTTTTCGGGCTTTATTAGTTTGCTAATACACGCCTAGCCACCCAGATAGCAAAATACACTGGGGCCAGTTCTTGCCTGCCGGAGACTTACCCCTCAGACTGACTACCTCTGCTGGACCTACTCCGGATGCCTGGACTCACTGCCCGATTCCACCCTGAGTCAATTGAGCCAGATGCGGCGGCCGAGCGAGCAGGCGCTGCCGCCTGCGAGCCGGAATCAGCCCGCGACGCCGCGACTAGGTTATGCGCTGATGCCCGGAGCTGGCGCGATTGAATCTTCATTATATAAAACCCTCACATTTGTTAACGTTATTACACCCATTTTTGTTGATATAACAACAAACGCATGCTACTATGTGAACGCAAAGTGTATCACTGAGTTTAACCTTTGAATAAAGATGCAAACAGCATAGCAATTATTTAAATAAAGGACAAAATAAATAACAATAAACCTGTATCGATTGCACAAGTATTAAATAATAATAATAATAAATACGAAAATGACAATAAAACTGCACAATAAAATAAACCCATTTAAGTACGGGGTATACAGGAGATCGTTAGCAGTAATTCTCTTTGTGTTTAAATAATAATCTCCACGTTGATCTCCTGTAAGGTTATTTGAACTTGCTTTATAGGACATCTCTGCATTTTAAGTTTTGGCATGTTATTAAGTGATCTACTGAATTTGCTGTTATAAATCATTATAAGGTTCTTGAAATCGAATCTTATATAACCGAATAGAGCTGTAAATGTTAGATATTATTTATTTACATCATTTACTGTTGGCGTTTTATTTGAACACTCCAGCTAACATTAAAAAGAATGTAAATTCCTCGTTGCCAGATATAATGAAGGCATCGAATAAACCAAATGAAAACGGAGGCAAAAAAATTAAATAAATAAACAATTCAAGCGAAAATGAATAAACAATATACTAGTGATGTTACAGCAGATAGACGTTGTATTAATAGTGCAAAGTTTTTTTGCACAAATTGACAAATTGCAGGGTTGGGATGTGTAAATATCCTGTTGATATTTAGTAATCTTGCTGTATTTATCTTCTAAACGCACGATTGTTCCCGCATGGTAAATCGTTATGGTGTGTAGGCTATATTTTGGGTTCTGTTGATGGCTAATTAAAAATAAAAACCTTTCTAAAAATGTATGTGTTGTTTATATGTTATTGTTCATATTTTACAAGTGTTATTTCTACCCCTATGAAGATAACAAATACCAAC
Source organism: Danio rerio (assembly GCF_052040795.2). Taxonomy (NCBI): domain Eukaryota; kingdom Metazoa; phylum Chordata; class Actinopteri; order Cypriniformes; family Danionidae; genus Danio; species Danio rerio. The sequence continues at coordinate 14,400,500 of NC_141042.1, forward strand.
AACAAATATAACAATAAGAGAATATATTATTTGTGCTCATATTCAGGCTAGAGTGTATAAAAGATCGTTTATTTCTGCAGTCCACCATGTATTGCTTTTATTAAAGTTTAACAGCTTACATCACACCGTTTTTAAACCGTATATTATTGTGTTTTTTTAATGTAAGTGCTTCTATTTACATCAGTGAGCGTTTGTTATAGTGCAGACACCGGCAGTCGAGTGAGAAGTTCGGGGGGCGTGGTTGATTTTACATAAAGCGTTTGGTTGGAAGCTCGACTCCGCTCATTATCGCGGCTCCTCCTCTGGCTCCATCAGACAGTCCTTCTGCGCATGTCTGGCTCCAATTTCAGCAGTCTTTTGCGACAGTTTGTGCCCGTCAAACAGGCGTTTTGCCCTCAAGGCGTTCAATGGCAAAAGGGGCTGTCGCGTCGTCCATATTTTTTACAGTCATTGGTCTGGACACGTAGGATCCTAATCTGACCCGTATTTCCTACCTGTTGTGTTTCGTCTGGTCTGCTTCCACAGATAAACCATTCAGGCAGCAGAATCTATAAGCCATTTAACGTTGTAAAAGAAGCTGCCGCGTGGGAAGTCGTATCTATTACCGCGCGGAAATCACATGACCTGCCTGATGAGGGGAAAATTGTGTCAATGTTTTTGATGGTTTCTTATTATATATATTTTTTCTTTTAATTGTGTGTAATACATTTAATAATGTAATAGCATTAAGTTATATATTAAATGAATACGAAAAAAAACATTTAATAATTATTTAAAGTGTAAAATGTAATTTTTTGTTTTTGTTTAACAGCCAATTTAGCTTTAGATGGAACGTTAACATAGACATCATAACTATTTAAAAGCATCCAAATAGCAGTTGTACCGTAAGCTAGATTTTACTGAGCATTTGCAGGTAACTAGCAATATTGTCATTTTTTTCCCCTATGAGATAACCAATAAAAACAAACAATGAAGCAAATGCTACATGCTATTTAGAAAGTCGCCATTAGCAAGCACTATCTTAACAAATTTTTTAGATTTTTACCTAATTGTTTTCAAAAAGCCATTGACAAGTGTCAGACATTATACTGGAGCAGTTTAACACTTTGCTTGCTAAGGTAAATATTCTCAGACAATTTATTTTTTACATAACTGCTTACGGTCAAAGTAGTTTTATTAGTAGCTTGTGCAACGTTTTCAGCTAAAAGTGCTTAGCTTGACAAGATAGCCTACAGCTTCCTCACCATTGGTTGATGTTAGCAAGACTAGCTATAAGGGTTGCTATAACACGGGCTATATTTCACATAGCAGGTGTAATGGCATGCTGCTAAAAAAATGAAATGAGAAATAGGAAATCGCTTGCTAGGTTCATGCTCTTGTTATTTTGAGGCCCGTAATGTTCGTGCAAAGCTGCTGGGTCGATTGGCAGCACAATAGCTGGATCAATATCTGGCCCCGTTGTGCTACTTGGGGACGAGAGGTTTGATCTATAGCATAGAATTGGTTTGGCATAGAATCAGGGGTCATATATTTGTAAACGGTCTTTATCCAAGTCAGTCACCTGCTGCGGTAATTAGAAACGGAAGACACACTTAGCACTCCCAACTTCCCCAAGATTAACAGGTGAAGTTCAGCAAGAATCTGTCAGTGCAAACAAACACAGATGCTAACACATGGTCATCTATAATTAGCGGTGCTCTCGTTAACAGTTTCACAATACTACAAAATTAAATTAGTTTTCGTAGCAACTACATTATGCCAGCTAACATTTCTTGCTGACAGCAGCTAGAATCAAGCTGTGTAATATTTGGACATTTACCCTCCTAGACTTTGTCTCATTATCTTCCCGTAGTAAACAGGCTTTGCAAACTGGCAAAAGCAACACAGGCGCGGTAATTAAATTGGATTAAGTGGATTATGTGGCCCCTGTGATGAATTGGCAGCCTGTCGCAGTTTGGCTCCTGAAAACAGTTTGGCCTGTCCTCGCCTTACCATGTCAATCCACACAAACCATACACAGACACAAGACCATTTTGTATGACCTTGTACTGGAACATAAACATCTACACATAAATGATTTTTGAAGGCTTAAAGTAATATAACATAGTTTACAATATTAATAATAAATACAATTAAAACATATTACTGTTCGTTGTTATATATTATTACATATTAAATATGATTGTTGTTTTAGTTAAACATGATTACTAATAATCAAAATTGTTTAATACACAATTGTTTAATTATTGTGTATATTTACTATTAATTATTAAAAAATGTTATTAAAAAATGTTAAATGAAAAAATGTAATGATAATAATAATTACAATAAACTTTTTCTGGTCAAACTGTATAGTAAAATAAAATACAGTTTTCATACATTCATACCTTTATAAACTAATTAATCATTTTATTCATCTTATTAATTACAAATTTTGTATTATTATAAAGTTAAATATACATTTAAATTATATTAGTAAGTATAATATAATCTAGTTTAAATGATATATATATTTTAAATGGTATAACATGGGATAATGCAAACAAGTTCATTACATATTAATTACTATTTCATGTAAAATAAAAAGATTTGTAACTAATGTTAAAATATGTATTATCATAAATAATATAAGCATTATTTTTAATAATAATAATAAGTATTTTATTAGCATTAATTCTACTACTACTACTACTAATAAATTATTATTATTATTATTATTATTATCATTGTAAGACCCTAAGCTGTGACATTGCGGCAACACAGCCCAATGACTGCAGCAGTGTCTAGGTCAGAGGGCCGGGGCAGATGTCAGCCTCTCTTTCCTGTAATTGGCAAGGACAGGAATAGTAAATCTAGGTCAGCAGGTCTCTGTAGTGTGGGGTCAGTTTTCTGGACAGACATAAGCGCTTTAGCCAGATCTCAACTCACTGGGACCTGTACTGCTCTCCCACTCACTCACACACAACACAACGTAAACATCACACCTACACAAATCAGCTCTGCACCCCATTAGTTGAGGTTAATGCTAATGAAGCTGATATTTATATCTTCCATAAAGGTCTACTCTGTGATAAAACACTGTGTATAATAATTAAGACTCTGGCAATTGAAGAAAATGTACAGAAAACCTTATTCACCACAATCTAGGCTACATAGTGCCAACATGCTATTCTGAACCAGCATACTGTAGGCAAGCATAATTTATAGGTTACAGACTGTTCACGTGATAATCTGAATTTAGTCTAGTCAGTCTAGTCACTACTAGTCAGGCTTTATTATAGGTTACAGAGTGCTAGCATGCTAATTTGAGTGTCGTATTTGAGTGTCGTCAAAAACACTATCTAAATCGATTGTAGGCTATGCTAGTATAAATTTACCCTACTCAACAAATCATTTAAGCTACCGAGTGCTAATATGCTAATCTGAACCATATGCAGACATCACCCAAATGCTACAGTGTTGACATTATAATCTGAATTTAGAACAGTCTATGCATTGTGTGCACTGTAAAAAATTAATTGTTGAGAAAACATAAAAATAAAAGGCAACTTGATGCAGTAAGAACTTTGAGTTGTCTCAACAATGGTTTTTTAGTTTTTCTCAGTAACTTTTTTTGTTCAGCTAACATAATTTTGTTTATTTATGCAATGTTGATTATTGTATTTTACTAATAAAGATATTATTGTCACATCAACTGAAGCAACAGTTACTGCTATTGAGTAAATTATTTTTTTTTTTTCTGTTTAGTGGATAATTTTTTTTCAAATTTGCAAAATAAGTAATTAGTTCTAATTGGCATATCATCCTGTTTTTAATTATTTTACTTAAAAATGAACACAAACTTTATATTTCATCCATTCATTCATTTTGCTTAGTCCCTTTATTCATCAGGGGTCACCACAGTGGAATGAACCGCTAACTTATTCAGCATATGTTTTTCACAGCCAATGCCCTTCCAGCTGCAACCCAGTACTGGCAAACACCCATTCACACTCAGACACCTGTACCTCATGTCTTTGAACTGTGGCGGAAACCGGAGCACCCAGAGGAAACCCACTTGAACACAGGGCCAACTGACCCAGCCAGGTCTTGAACCAGCAACTTTCTTGCTGTGAGGCAACTGTGCTACCAACTGCGCCACTGTGTCACTCCTCCTACAAGCAACTGATAAACAAGCTTAGCGTTTGATAGTCACATCTCGCATGCGCGAATTATTTAAATATCAGCATTATTGTTCAACACAAAAATGTTTGTCCAGAAAACTCAGTTAAACATGTAGACAAAACATTTTAGCGAATATTGTTGACATGACATATATTTTTATGTAATCAATTCTTATTCACAATTCTTAGTATATAAGACAAAAAAAGTACAGTGTGCTAAACAAATAGGGGTTTTGTTTTTTACAGTATGTGTTTTCTTTTTTAATGAATGCTAAAACGATACATACAAAACAATGCCAGAGTTATACAAAAAATGAAAAGTATTTAAAAAAATTATGTAGAGAAACAAAAACTCAATAAGTAAAACTAAATAAAATAACAGAATTTTTTTTTGTTAAATTACAAATAAATAATGCTAGGCCTTGCTAACTCACAATAACTTAAAAGTGTCAAACAAATATACAGTTTTGACAGCTTTCTATATGTACTCTCCTTAATGGTATTTATATAAATATTTCGTTCTTTCAATGTAAAACAGAGGTTTTACATTGATGTTAAATTAGCATCGATGAATATGAAACTTGGGATGATTAATAAAATAACATAAGCTTCATTTCCCAACTTCTTATCATAGATAAAAAAAAAAAAAACTATTAATACAGTAAAAGAAAATTTGACAGCACTTTTATCATTTATAAATTTAGATACCTTCCCCCATAGCACGCTAATATAAATTTACTATTGGCAAAACAATATAGGAGCGATAGTAGCATATGTTAGTGAATTGGCCATATTCTACATATCATTTAGACTACAGAGAGCTAATATGATTTATGAATCTAGCATAGGCAGACATCACATAAGCTGACATGATAATCCAGCCTGATCTCACGAGGTAAGATATATAAGTATTTTACGTTTTGTCAGTTTAGTGGCTAATTCGTATGAATTCATACGAGTTCAGTCGTACAAAAATGTACGATTTTAAAAAGGAGGCGTGGCACCTAACCCCACCCTTAACCCCAACCATCAGTGAGTGACGAGCAAATCGTACTAAATTTCACAAACTAGATCGTACGAATTAGCCACTAAATCAAAAAATTTACGAATTGCTGTGGGATTGTGTTGGATAATCTGAATTTAGCTTGTTTGCGTATTATCTGTGTTACATGCTAATCAGAACATAGCACCTTGATTATTATTACGCCAGAATACGAGTATAATTCCTATCGGCTTTGAAAATAGCAACTTTTAATTTGCTAGTCTTAGTATACGATGTAACTAAGACTCAAGCTTTATATAGATAAAATATCAATGTCTTTCGTCATTTTTGAGCAAGATGCTTATGGTCTATTCTGATTTAATGATTTATGCAAAGCTAAGCAAAAAGAGTTCCCACCAGACCAAGAGTTTGGCTGAATAGATTAAAAAAAAATTATAAAACTGTTTAACTGCAGGTGAGTTGTAAAATAAGCCTATTCCACGCCAAAAAAACTGGAGTGTTCCTTTAATTTAGCAATAATTGTTATATTAAAAAATTTTTTTTATTTATTTATATAATTTAAGTATTTTTTATTCCACAAAATGGCATACAGGGCTGGAACGACATGAGGGTGAGTAAAAAATGTTAAACTTTCATTTCTTTATACTGTATACTTGGTTTATGCAGTAAAGTGGACATGTTCAGGCATGTTTGCTCTCATGATGGATTCAAATTCTTGTTCTAATTGCAAATGTGGAAACAGTTCAAGAATGCTTAATGCTTTAATTCGCCAGTACTTTATTATAGCCATGGAAACTATATCAAAACATAGGCGTAATTTATTATTTAGCAGCAAAATATGTTGAGATTGAGCCAGAAGCCCGCAGAAAGGACTTCCATTACCTCAGAGGTATTAACACTGAACACTGCACCCGAAGCACCACAGAAAAACAACTCATTTGTTTCGAGATTGGTTCTGAAGGGAACACGATTCATTAAAGGATTGTTGGGAGGGTAGATGAGGTTTGGGATTTTTTTGGTTTGTTTGTTTTTTATTATTCATCTCAGGCTTTTCAATTACCATTCTCAATTTCAGAAAAACAAAGACAAAATAAATAAAGAATAATGTGCACTATTGTCAGACAACCATAAAGTGAATATGATCTAATGCAGGATGCTGACAGGATGCCATTAAAATGAACATTTGCTGTACGTATTTTATTTGGTTATTATTTATTTTAATATTTTTTTATGTTTGTTTACATTGTTTAGATGTACCTACGTGTGTATCTTTAGTTTCTGTTTTGTAATTTTTTATTAATGTCTGTTGTTGTTAATTGTTATTATTGCAATATATATTTATAATATGGCAACGTAACAATGTAACAGGCGACACGGTAGCGCAGTGGCTAGCACAATCGCCTAGCAGCAAGAAGGTTGCTGGCTCGAGCCATGGCTAAATCATTTGGCATTTCTGTGGGGACTTTGCATGTTCTCCTTGTGTTTGCGTGGGTTTCCTCCGGGTGCTCTGGTCCAGTCTAAAGACATGAGCTATAGGTGAATTGAATTAGCTAAATTGGCCGTAGTTGTATAAGTGTGAATGCAAGAGTTTATGGGTGTTTCCTTGTGTTGGTTTGTGGCTGAAAGGGCATCCACTGTGTAAAATAAGCTGAATGAGTTGGTGATTCATTCCGCTGTGGTGACTTCTGATTAATAAAGGGATAAGGCCTAAAAGGAAATGAATGAATGAATGAACAATGTAACATTAATAAGAGTATTTATTAATGGACCATGAACTCACACAATCAAAGAATAAGTGTATTTTTGCTAACTAACCTTAACAAAGGTAAATACATGCTTTAAAAAAACACATTTCCCATTGTCAGTGAAGGTTAACAAATCCATTTATTTAAAAAAGAAGACCTTTATTATGTATGTTTTTACCAAAACAAGAAGGAGTAGGCCTAATTGTCATTAAACTGCCTTTATTAGCATTTAGCATATAAGGGGTGTAATATCTACAAATATAAAACTAAGTACAATAAAAACAAACATCCACTGCTAACAGAGACTGTAAATTGTGTGTAGTATCATAGTGTAGGCTGAAGATTTAACCTGCGACCTGCTTGTTCTCATTTGGCTTCATTTTCTTTTAGCTAAACTCGCTAAGTGCTGCGCTAACGACTGGGTTTTAATGTGGCTGTTATGTTTGTTTAATGACTCGTTGTAAAGTGTGCGAAATGGCCCGGTGACACCTTTTCTGTCGGAGTTCGCTGTCCAAAATCTTGACGGGTTGCCAAAGCCGCAGTGAAGAAAATTTGCCTCGTAAGACAGAATGTTGCTAACTTCATCATGATTGCAGCTTTAATGTTTCCCATATTTTAGTCACATAATGAAGTTATTGATGGTTAATGCAGTCATAAAGCGTGTTAGCATAGGATGAAGATGTATCATAGTGAGTGTCGAAGTGCAGGAAAAATGCACCACAACTTCATATTATTAGCCTTTAATCTTGATTCAGGGCCTGCGCACAGATGCACAAACATACACATAAACACACACACTCGCTTCTTTCTATTTTAATCACAATGAGTGTGATGTAACAGCAGCAGATGGCTGGATTCTCTTTGTTTGTAAGCTCAGTCGCCTAAACAGCAAGATTAGTGTGTAGTCTTAGCAAAATAAACTGTATGCATGCATTAAACATCTATTTAAATACCACTCAGATTTATTATATTATGTATATTAATCTAAGAATTTAAAAACTGGGAATGATGTCAAATAAAAACAAATCAAATTATGTACAGTGTATATATATATATATATATATATGTATATATATATATATATATATATATATATATATATATATATATATATATATATATATATATATATATGCAGTTGAAGTTAGAATTATTAGCCCTGTGTTTATTTTGTCCCCAATTTCTGTTAACGGAGAGAAGATTTCTTTTAGTGTGAAGTGTTTTAGAGAACATTTCTAAAACATTTCTTAACTAATTTATTTTATCTTTGCCAAGATGACAGTAAATATTATTTTTCAAGACACTTCTATACAGCTTAAAGTGACATTTGCCAAGTCATTGTACAACGATGGTTTGTTCTATAGACTATCATATATATATATATATATATATATATATATATATATATATATATATATATATATATATATATATATATAGGGGTTAATAATTTTGACCTTAAAATTAATTTTTAAAAATTAAAAACTGCTTTTATTCTAGCCGAAATAAAACAAATAAGACTTTCTCCAGAAGAAAAAATATTATCAGACATACTGTAAAAATTTCCTTGCTCTGTTAAACATTATTTGGGAAATATTTAAAGTCAAAGCGGGGATAATACTTCTGATTTCAACTGTATATACACTTTTACTGTATAGAATTTGCAGATTTTATAGATTGTTTTATATGTTAGTCTATATCAGAGATGCCCAATATAGGGCCCGTGGGTCAAAGTTGGCCCATGGTAACCTTTAATTTGGCCCGCCATTCCATCTGAGAAGAGAGGAAGAATGATGGGAATGGTTTTGTGATTGTCATTTCCAATCTATTGTTTAAAGCTATCAGATTTAGTTTAAATGTACACACTGTCGAATAGAGGACAAATCAAGGCAAAGATTCTGCTTGACTGGTGAACTCCACTATGTAATAAATAGGATTGTTTATGGTTTTATTGCAATAGGTTATCATTTTAAATGGTATACTGCATTAATTATTACAGTTTTAAGTAATGTTTTCCAATAAATTTAGACATTACCCATGGCAACTTTTATGTATTATAATATATTTACCTTCAGCCCATGGCTCTCAATAATATTTGGTTTTTAAACCTTAATACGAAAAAAGTTTGGGCACCCTGGTCTATTTCATATTGCTATTTTATTATGATCATCATCATGTAAATAAATGTTAAGTAATCATTATTTTTGAAAATATTTATTTTATGTTATTACTTTCTACTATATATTAAATATTTACTGGATACGTTATATAGTTTCGTTTATTGGCATTTGCCTTATATAATATTGAATTATTTGTAGGTAATATTAATTATTATTAGTAGTAGTATTTTATATGTAAATACTAAAGCATTAAGTTGAAGGAAAGTGAGAACATATACATTTACATTTAGTCATTTAGCAGATGCTTTTGTCCAAAGTGACTTACAGTTGAGGACGCTTATGCAAACGTGCAAAACTGGTGCATGGGTCGCAGAAAGTGTCAGAGAGATTAAAGTGTGTGTTTTCAACAGGTGATTTGTGAAACCCACTCACCTGTGCAGGGACACTAATTTTGTTGTATGGTGTGGTGGTGGTTGGGGGTAGAAGGGGTCCTGGTTTTATTTAAAGTGTTTTAGGTGATGGGGAAGAGGTGAGTTTTTAGTTGTCATATGAATGATACTTTTAAGTCTACAGTCCAGGTGGGAATGAGAAGATAAATCCACCAGTGAGGAACATTAAATGAAAAGGTTTTGGAAAGTGACTTATAGCCTCACTCATTGACCTCACTCATGCTCCTGGAGGGGATGCAGTCTTTCAGAAGCAGGTGAAGATAATACATGTATTTTATTATATTATCCTTTAATATATATATATATATATATATATATATATATATATATATATATATATATATATATATATATATATATATATATATATATATAAATTAGTATTTTTTATTTAACGATATTAGATTTGTACAATTTTTTATTATTTACATTTATTTTTATGTAGCTCGTCATTGTTATTTTTTTATTGTATATATTATTTTTATTAACATTTTTTCAAAGTATAATAATATTTTTTAAGTCAAAAATTTAGTCAAAGCCTGCAATAAACCAAAAAACATCCTGCATAGAATAGCCCATTCTCTGTCCTATTCTTCTCTATCTCTCGATCAAAAACGACACACCAGTGTCTCACCGTGTGTCTCCCAGACCTGTCAGTAAGGTCTGTTTTATCAGGTCACATTGTCATGGATTATGGATGTTCCTGACAGGACGGGATGTTTTGTCTCTATGTCTCTCCCTCTCTATCTCTCTCTCTCTCCCTCTCCCTCTCTCTCTCTGAAATGTGTAGTGCTTTCTGAAGGGTTCTTCTCTCTGCGTCTCCTGCTTTCAGGCCGCTTCGCACCATCAAACAGCTGATAAAACGCTCTACGGAGAGAAAGAAAGATGGACGACTTTGCCTGACGGTAAACCGGGACTTGTGAAATGAAGCAGATAAACTGCAGGAAGTGCGAATATATATCTGCACCGCAAATAAATATTGTTCTTAAATATCAAAAGACTACATTAACGAAGCTATAACAAACGCTGGAGTGGGTTTTGGATTTTAGCAGATACTTTGAGTGTAAAATGTCAGAATTAATTAATAAACAACATCGAATGATGCCTCAGTAAACTAAATTTAAAAACCAGCAAGCAGAACAGTTAAATAGTTTTGGAAGTATCCCAATGTGTTCTACTAATTAAGTGTTATATATCTGGAAAATGCTGGATGCTTGCATTCACATCCAACCATATGGGTGAAAAAATAACAAACAAAATGGAGGTCTGCATGGTTTGACAGCCAAAGAAGACATGTAATGGCTGTAATTTTTATTTAACTAACTAACTAAATAAATAAAAACTTAAAAAATAAAGTCCTCTATTACTTTTTGAAATGGTTTATATACTGTGTACAGTATATATAGGAGACAATGATAATAATGGAGTCAATTTTACAGCTAGTCATGTAACCAACTGGATCCTATATTGGTTATATTTTTCACCTCCTTCAGTGACTAATATATTTAAAACCTTCCGTATTTAATTTTTTAATCACATGGATCTCTCTGTTTATGTTTTCATAGCAGTGATCTCTAAGTACTTGACTGTCTAACAGCCAGCAGATGGACTCAGCATGTGGAAATCATCTGGGCCACACACACACACACACACACAAAATGCACTGATCGGAAGAGCTTTTGTCATCCAGTAATTGTTGCCATCTTCAGTCTCTGTCACTGAGTCAATCTGGTCACTGATCTGAGTCTCCTTAAAATGCTGGGTCTAAGAAATGGCCAACATCAAGGAAATGGTTGTAGATTAGTTTGAAATGTCTTTAGTCAAACAGGTTTGCCTAACATTTGATGATGTTATTTTCCATAGACTCAATGTTACATTTTTTGTAGCAGTAACAAATAAGCAAGCAGGCAAATGGGTTAGCATTATGCTAGTCTGGCTTTTCTGAGACCAGCATTACTGTTTCATCAAAACCTTTGGTCTGAGAAACACATAAAAGGAAGCGGGCCTATAGATTAGCTGTACACGTCTACTTCACAGCTTGCCTGTTCAAAAACACTTCACCTTGATGTTTTGTGTATAAAAACTGCTTTTCCAAGTCTCTTTTTGTATCTATAGTAGTTAAACCAAAAGGCTCACCAATTAGATTTAAGCTATTTCACCGTTTTTTTCCCAGTGACATTTTATATTTCTGGCCAGTTGGCAGGTATGCACAACATGGTAATGTAAACATCTGATGGTAGCGATGTCATATATAGTTAGTTTGTGGAATTAACTTGGATGGAGGTGGTTTGGGAGGTAGAGCGATGATTGGGTGAGCAGGAACGAGCCGGGGATGTGACAGTCACCTTCTCCCCTTGTTATTTACTTGTTTATTTTGTTTTACCTGCTTTCTGGAACCGTTCTTACCTCAGACTTTAACCCCATCCTCATGGTCAACTCCTCTCAGCATCTCAAGTCCGTTGACATATGTTGTGAGTTACTGGGCAAACTAGTGACAGCAGAAAAGAGCGAAAAGAAACAAAAGCCATTGTTGGCATCAGTTCGCCTCGAAGCGTTTGTTTTAAAGACAAAATGCAGCCATACGCACTGTAGCTCTGGCTACATAATTCACGCTCTCCAGAAATTTATACAGGGGTACGTTTTCACAATGATCTAGTGTTTGATATTGTTTATAGAATTTAAACTATTTCTGGTTACTTTTTTTTAATCCAGCACTATGCTAAACGATCAGGATAATGGATGATCCTGTTCAAAACCCTTGATATTCTTTTCACAATCCAAACTGCATTTTCAAGTCTCAAATGTTGTACAAGCAATAACTAAACCATCAGATTAATAAAGCTAGCATTACACTAATCTAAAAACAGCCATATGGTCTGCTCATTTTTAATGTGGTTTGACACCTTATTAAAAGGTGTGAGTAGGAAATTAGCTTGAAGCGTATGTTCTGAAATAGCCGTAAAGCATTTAGCTATTTTTAACTCCATTTAATGTGTGTGCAGGCCTTACACTCTCACTCAACTCTGAATCTAAAGTTGCATCTTAGTCCTCCCTGTGTCTAATTAGGATTGAGACAGTCCCACTGACGCTTCAGCAAAGAGACAAAGGCCCTGTATCATGACATATTCACGTTGCCATGGCAGTCAATGGTCTTTTGAACGTCCCTGGACAAATAGCGACTCGAGCGCTAATTAGCCAACAGATTGAACAAGAGGCTCAGGCTCCGCATGTTTAGAGCAGCTTTGTGACCACTGTTTTAGCTTGATGAAGCGATCTTTTTACGCACCAAAGAACTGCGGGTGGTTCTGCCAACATCCTAGCTGAAGTAAATCACTCCTAGGCTAGGCTAGTCAGTCCGAAGGCCTGAAGTTTTGGTGGTTATAGGTAAAGAAAGTACTTCAAATCATTGCTTTTTAGCTCCAAGGACACATGCAGACTGCCCTGAAGATCTATCTACAACAATAACTCTGACCATTATTTATTTATTTTTTCTTCACTATAACCTTGCTTCCGCTGAGAGTTTGCGCCTTCCAGGAAGCTTTCAAAATGTCAACGCACATCACAAATGCAAAAGGAGAACAAAAAGCCATCAATGTTTTCACGCCGCTTCCCAGCTTGAGGCCAACGGATCTGAAGTATATAATCTGATAACCAGAGATTGATTTTTATTTTCTAAACATTTCAAGTTAAACATCTCACTCCATGGAAATCGATTACATTCTGGATGGTTTTTGATTTTGAAGTCGACGGCTACATTTAAAATACCACAAATTGCTAATTGCAAAAATAATATCTAACTTTTAAAGCTACCCTAGAATTGCTTGAGTTAAGAAGATGCTAATATATTGGCTGTTCTGAATTGAGCCTTTTTCCCAATGTTTTTTTATGAAGTCTCGGCCACTGGAACGGAGGCTTGTATCTGTCAGAAGTGTGTGTGCCTTTCTGACAAAGGGAAATGAAATGGCACTGAGGGCAATCGAATAAATCAGCATGTTCGTTCCCCAGCTCCCACAATGCATTTCAACCCTGCAGCATTTTTTTATACTAAATAGGCACTTTTTACTCAGAAATCAGAGTCTGGTGTGAGGCTTCAGCTCTTTTTTAAGCCCTAATATGCCACCTTGCTGTCTACTGCCTAACAACTTGCTAACTGAAATGAAACTGCATAAGTGACACACGGTCAGAATAAATAACACTAGAGACTCAATTCTCAATAGGGTTAGAGGTAGGGGTTAGGGTTTCTTTATATGAATTCTTGTATGAATTAAAACAAATTTTAATGAAATTGCCACCCCATGCACTCTTAGAAATAAAATAAAGATACCTTAAATTTAGGTACTTATATGTACATTTTAAGTAATTGTTATCTACCAATAAGGACCCTTTATACCTCGTTTCCACTGAGCGGTATGGTATGGTTCGGTTCAGTACAGTTAGGTATGGCTAGGCCCACACGGAATCTGCGCGCGCAGAATTCCGCAGATTTTCCGCTGAATTCCACAGATTTTTAGCCCATCATTAATTCTGTTTATTTACTTGAGTAAATGTGTGTAAATCTGTATTTATTCAGTTTTTTTATTATTAATTCAAGTAATTTTATTGACTAACATGAAAATGTTCATCAGATTTATGTACAATGCAGTTTGTACAGTCATATTTTCTGTCTTTGAGTAGAGATATTTTATGAGAGAATTGCTTTGTTTACCAAATAAAGTCAATCTAATTGGATTTGCATTTTAAACATTAAATAAAAGTTAAAAAGGTATTACTTTTTATGTCACATATTAAGGTTTTAGTTATGATACTCCTAAAATCATTCCGCAGAAATCCACAGATTTTTACCAAAATTCTCTGGAGAAATAGCAAAAAATGTCTGCAGATTCCGTCTGGCCCTGGGTATGGCTCACCCAAATCAGGGTGCAGGATTGTTGTGTATGCCAGAAAGATCCAATCGAAGTCATTCTTGCTTGTAGAAGAGAGACGTATGGAGTGTTAACATTTTGTGTCGTTTGTGAATTCAAGTACATTACAGAGTGGACATGCGGTCCTCATGCTTTCCACACATTTAGATGCAACATGAACCACACGTAAACAACATTAGAGGACATACAGCAGACCCTGCTCTTGCTTCTTGGCGTGTGGCTGTTTGTCGCATGAAAACGACAAGTTTGTTTGAGCTTGGGTTGACCGTGGTCCATTGCTGTATGCCATCATTGTATTATAACAGTGCTCTTTTCGTCTGTGCATTTATAATTGGTGCGTTTTGTGTTGTCTTGTTGTACAAGTGACTTTTCTTTGTCAACCAATAGCATTCAGCAGCGATTCTATTGGTCCACCCTTTAATGCTGTACTGTACTACTGGACTAGATACACTTATTACACGGTGCCAAAAAAGTGGTATGGCACAATTTTTGTATTTTAGTAACTTTGTCCACGGAAATGGAAATAAAGGTGTATCATACTTTTTTGGATATCCTTAGGATACAATAGTTTTTAAATATAACACTAATTTACATTAAACTTTTAAAGATACAAAATTTTAATGGATATCATTACTTCTTAATGACTTTTTTTTTTAAATCCTTTTTAAAAGAATTTAGATATTTAGGTTTATGAATAGGGCGACGCAGTGGCGCAGTGGGTAGCACGTTCGCCTCACAGCAAGAAGGTCACTGGTTCGAGCCTCGGCTCGGTTGGCGTTTCTGTGCATGTTCTCCCTGCGTTCGCGTGGGTTTCCTCCGGGTGCTCCGGTTTCCCCCACAGTCCAAAGACATGCGGTACAGGTGAATTGGGTAGGATAAATTGTCCGTATTGTATGAGTGTGTGTTAATGAGTGTATATGAATGTTTCCCAGAAAGGGGTTGCGGCTGGAAGGGTATCCGCTGCATAAAACCTTGCTGGATAACTTGGTGATTCATTCTGCTGTGGCAAGATTAATAAAGGAACTAAGCCGACAAGAAAATGAATGAAGTTTATAAGTAGACCTTGGCCAGCACGGTGGCTCAGTGGTTAGCACTGTTGCCTCACAGCAAAAAGGTTGCTGGTTTAAGTCCTGGCTGGACCATTTCTGTGTGGAGTTTGCATGTTCTCCCTGTGTTCACGTGGGTTTCCTCAGGGTGCTCCGTTTTCCTCCACAGTCCAAAGACATGCGGTATGTCTATGGTTCAGTAAATTGAAACTTTGCTCGTAGTGTATGACAGTGTATGCGTGTTTCCCATTGCTGGGTTGTGGCTGAAAGAGCATCCACTGCGTAAAACATATGCTGGAATAGTTGGTGGTTCATTCTGCTGTGGTGACCTTTGAAATAGAAACTAAACTGAAGGAAAATTGAGGAATGAATGGATGACCTCAATACTTCTAAAAAAAAATTATGTTTTGATTTGTATGAAACTTTTTTCTTATACTTTTTACCAGTTTTTAAATGTATACGTTAGTCATGAATAAAATTTTTTTTTTATCTCATATTTGATGTTTAATATGACATTTATTAACACTGGAAATGTTATTACCTAAAATGAAGGGAAGCACCTTACCTTTGTCCTTTGGGATTGTCTAAAAATTACATGACAGTTCATAGGTGGCCCTGTTTGGCACATCACTATATAATTTTTATTCATTTATACACACACAGGCACAAGCCATTTCTCTCTGCTTTTATTTCTTCCTTTTAATAGCGGCCAGACATAACACTCTGTTCACCATGTGTGCCATGCCACACACATCTTTTTTGAACAACACCCACTACATCTAAGCAGCCCTGGATCTTTTTAAATTGTTAATTACAATCCCTTGCATCATTGTGTTGTGAGCGCATGTGCGTGCGCACCCTAGGTTTTTAATGTTAACAGCGCTTTGGAAATGATTCAAACCTCTGACAGGAGCTGCCCACTGTGACTTGTTTTACAGATTACTCTGGCTGAGGAAAAATTTCCAGCCCCGACACATTACGTTGTTAACTGACCTAAATGTTGTCATGTGATCTCCTATGAGTCAAATTATAGTCATTTTATTCTTAAATGCCTTTACTTACTGTCAAAATTCTCACGTTTAGTGTTTATTTTGCAGCCAGGTGTGTCAATGCGTAACCGCACCACCATCACTGCTTGACCTCGGAGCTCAAATAGACGTCCAGATAAGGATGTGGCCGCCTGAATACCCCTGTGTGTTTCCCATAGTTCAGTTCCCAGACAGAAAAACCTCTGAGTCAATGCCTGAGAATGCAGAGCGGCCACTGAAACTACTGCCGTCTGCACAAATGCCCTCTGTTTGGCGATAGATGCAGATAATAACAACAGAAACAGCTTGAACCTTTCTCGCTGGTTTACAGATACAGCACATACCTTTAGCAGAACGTACTGAGTTAAACACAAGATGTGATGTGCTGCCAGTAACCACTGAAAACTCTTTCAACTCCTCCCTCGGTTTGAAAAAAAAACAAACCGTCATGTTTACATTCATCCGCTTATAATGGAAGTCAGATATATGCTGCAAGAGTTAGAATATTTACTGTAAAAGTTAGCTTTTTTGATGAAGTGTATAATATTAGCATGTGTTCAGCTTTCTACTCTGGCGTTTTATATGATTTGCTTCTAGTAGGGAACAAATATTAGTTTAAAGATATATTCTGTCATGTTTTATTTAAATTCAGAGGAATCCAGCATTGCATTTGGACCCCATTGAGAATCATTAGCATGTTGTTATGCTAACAATGCAGCTCTCTGCAACTGTTTGTAAATTAGCTGGTAGTGAACTTAGAAAAGATTCATTTGAATTGATAGCTCAGTCAAAATGAATATTCTGTTATGATTTATTCACAGTCAAACTCAGTGGGGTTCAATATTGTACCCCATTGAGAAACATTAGCATGTTGTTATGCTAACAATGCAGCTCTCTACTGTAATATCTGAAAGTTAGCATGTAGTGAATGTAGAAAACATTTGTTTATATGCAAATTTTTATCATGATTCAATCACAGTCAAGCCCAAGGGGGTGCAATGTTGTCATTGAACCCCTTTGTGATACATTAGCATTTTGCTAACAATGCAGCTCTCAATTATATTGAACAATAAGCTTTTAGTGAACCTTTTCTTAAAGGCATAGTTCACCTAAAATTAAAACGTCACTATTATTTATTCAAACTTTATCGCATAATGTTGCATAATTTCATATTATGAAACATTAGCATTCTGTTATGCTGAGAATGCAGTTCTCTCCTTTAATATTTGATAATTCACTTATAGTGAACCTAGAAAACATATTTAAAAGGCAGATCAACTAAAGTGTATATTATTTAATGATTTATTCACATTTAAAGTTTTACTGGAACCACATTAGGGTTGATGAATGATGATTTTTTTTTTGTCTAACTGTCCTTTTTAAAGGCCAACATAATATAAATACAATGTAATTTCATGGCAATTTGTAACTTTTAGATTAAGTAGCTAATTTGTATTATTTTGTAAAATCTCATTCATTGGCTATATTTTAGTATTTGTTCAACCTCCAATAAAAAGTAGGGTCATATAGAGCCACATCAGTCTCAAAAATAACACATTTACAAAATAAAGTTTAAACATCCACATAGCACAATTCACAGGTCCAAAATCCAATTCGTAAATTCAAAACACAGTCCATAAATGCACAAGATTTAGATTTGTGTATATGAATTGGGTTTTGAATTTCAGAATTGGACTTTGTATATGGCTGTTTCTCAATACCGCTAAGTTCAGAGTTGCGTCATTGGAAGTTCAGACATGGAAGAACGAACTCCAGAGGACACGAAGACACAAGTTGTGTTCTTCTTTAAATGAAACGACAGTGTACTTTATAATGTCTCTCACCTCCATGGATTCATTAGTTCACTGTAATTAACAATAAAATTATTTAACTATATAAAGCACGGCCTTATAATTAAAATTAAAATTATAATGATATTGTAAATCTGTATTTTTGATTTAAACATAAATCACTATGTGAAGTAAAGTGTGTTATACACAGACTCGTGTCTTTTGATTATCAGCTTTAATAAACTATAATGGACATACATGTATAAAATACAAGACGAAAACAATAGGAAATAAAGATAACAGCATACCACACAGTAACATAATTTAAGACAATTATAAAATGTAACAAAATAATACATCTGGGAATATATATATATATATATATATATATATATATATATATATATATATATATATATATATATATATATATATATATATATATATATATTTATATGACCAAAAACTGTTAGATATTCACAAAGTCTATTAAATATCAGGGTTTAACTATAATAGACAGATGCAATTCAGCGGTACATCTGTGATGGTGTAATGGACTGGATGATTAAAGCTGCTCTCGGCGGGGAGATAATGACGAAACTATAGCTGAAAGGCTGGGGGTCAGAGTCCACATAACCGAGGCACATAATAAAGACGCGCTATTTTTATACATAAACTGCCGATTCGAGTTTAAATTAGCTACATTCTCGTCTGAAAAACTCTTAAAAGTTTTTTTTGAGACGAAACAGAGGAGTATTTTTTCCCTCCGTTATAAGCTTTCACTGGTTAATCTGCAGTGCATTCTGGGATACCTGTGTTTTGCAAGTTCGTACAAGTCACCTCTCAATACTTCCTTGGCAAAAGGGGCGGAGCAAGTACACATCCAGGAATTGGATCAGTACTTGGCAAGTTGTGAACTTTAAAATGGAACAGTACAGTACAGTACAGTAACAGTAAGGACACAAAAATACAAGTACAGACAAAAACCCATATTGAGAAACAACCCATATGAATTATGCTGTGCATGTATGAATTTTATTTTGTAAACGTGTTATTTTTGAGACTGATCTGGCTCCATAGAGGTTAAGGGGTGGAGTTTGAGGGCACAAAATGTTACATTTCCATGCAAATGAAGTTACATGAGTTTATGTTTCCTCCTGAGATCAGGCTGGATAAATACCAACATAGGCTCATTCTGAAAACGTAGCCCTATGTACATTTCTGGAGACTGCGAATTATGTAGCCTGAGCTACGTATGGCTGCCTTTCATCTTTAAAACAAACGATATAGGGCGGTATGATGATGTTCCTTTTCTCGCTTACCAACTGACCTCTTACCTAGGTATGGATGGCTTTCCCGCTGTCACTAGTACGAGACTGTCACCGACTCAGTCCCAGTCATTCCCCTCGCTGGCCGGCAAAGGCCGCCATCTCTGGACTTCTAGCATTACATCATCCATACACGCTGATTGTGCATACACCTGTTCTGAATCTAGCTAACGACCCACGTACCCTTTATAAGCCAGCTCCAAACACTCAGTCAGTGCGAAGTCTTGTTTAGCCCCGGCCAGCATTACTGAGCGTTATTCCCTGCCTGATTCTTCGTGCATTACTCCAGCCTGTTTTCTGACTCTGCTTCGCCTTCTGCCTGCCCACGACCCACGCCTGATACACGGACTCTGATACTCGCTACCTGCCCACGACCCACGCCTGATACACGGACTCTGATACTTGCAGCCTGCCCACGACCCATGCCTGGTAAAACCCTCTGTGTCTGTTCATTGCCAGTCTTGATACTTCATAGACTGTTGTGGATGTGTGTTTGCACTTTAGTGCATACTGTGTGTTTGAGTGAAAGCTTGACTAATAAATACTGCATAATGGTTTCCTCCGTGTCAGTCTCCTCGTTACAGAGACATTATAGAAAATTATATGATCAATTCGTCCTGACAACATATGTTTTTAGGTCATTGTTATTTATTAAACTAAGTTAATCATGTTCAAACTTAATTTTATAAGTTACGCAAGCTGTTTTAAGTCAGTTTAACATAATATAAGATCAACGGATTCTTAAGGTGAATTAGATTCAGCTTAAACAATTAAGGCAACCAGAATTTATTACAGTGTAGCTCGACATGTGCGTTGGCGGACTTGAGACGCAGAGCCGAGTTGACCGCGACAACGGAGTTTGAGTCTGGGGAAGAACGGTTCCAGAAAGCAAGTAAGACAAAAACAAAAGGCAAAAATAAAATAAACAAGTAAATAACACATGGTAAAATCTGAAGTCGTGGTAAATATCAGGGGGCTTTTCTTTTTCTGGATTGCTTTTGAAAACACTGTGGTTGGGTTTAGAGAAGGGGGTGGGTGGGTCAGTCTGTGCTTTTTAAAACACTATTGGTTGGGTTTAGGGAAGAAGGAGGGTGGGGGATCGGTTAGTTGGTCAGTCAGTCAGTCAGTCAACATCGGCCTATGGTGGATTTTTGCAAGACCAGCAGGCACGAATGGCACTCGCTAGTAAAAATTTGAGAACTGAAAAAGCATACACAGCAACTTCTGATGGATTTGCAAAAACTGCAACATAAAACAAAAAACATAGCTCCTGGGATGTATTTTGCTCTCTCCATATATGTGTATAAAGGTACGTAATCAGAATGAGCCTGGGTTGATAAAAGCTGTTTTAGCCATATACACCACTGTAATACAAAAATCTCAAAGCCCTAAGTGTATTAAAGGAGACCTTAATAGTTAATATGAATTTGTATCCGCTTGTACAATACATATTTGCTTAACATCTGCATCATGGCGTTGACATAAAGCTTACATTGAAGCTGTTATACAAACACATTTGGCGTGTCATATATTTTTTCATTTCGTGCGCATACACCTCAGGCTAAAACTCAGAATAAGAGTAAACAGGCCTGTGCGGAAACCTTACAAATGTCAACAAGAGGACGCACTCACGTATAATGAGTTCTCCGCTTGCATGGCTCTATGCTAATTCAGCACAACCTTTAAAACCAAACAGCTGCGTGTGAGTCTGCTTTTGGTTATGTTTCCTTTCAAAAATCCGTCCTCTGAGAGCGAACTCTACCTCAAACTTTGACATCATGTCAGGGAGGCTAATGAACTGTGTAGTATCTCTTCATGCGTAGCGACGGGTGTCTGTCAAGCCAACGCGCAACTCAAAATGTTTGATCCTCGATTGAACAAAGTGAATCACTGTCTATTTAATAATTTTATTTCGTTCATTTGCACCAAACGAAGGTGTTTTTTATGGCACATGCACTGTGAAAGCACATATCATGTTGTGTTTCATGTTTTTCAACGCATTTTCTCCCTCTCTCGCAACTGAAAACACCCTCTGGAGAGCGCGGGGCATGATGCTCAGAGTGAAGAGGAGGCTCTTTGTTGTTGTCTCAAAGATAGCTGTGGCTCTCCGATCCCTCCCTTGAAACTACTATCAAATTATTCCACAGGCCCCTTGAGCGTCACCCCACAGACCCCTCACATATTTGTGGATATATATAAAGGTTTTGTTGTTTGGTAGCATTCTGAAACTTCACACTCATAACTGTAGGCTTTTTGTCTCGTAGTTGGTTTTTAACTCTCTTTATCTCTCTCGCAAACACACACTGATGCACAACTTGCAATAACATTCCATTAGTTAATGTATTTAATGTTACATACTCATGGTTAATGTTCATTTCAACATTTAATAATGCATTATTATAAGCTAAAGACTAGTTAATGTGACTACCATTGTGACTAAAAATTTATTTTTGTATTAAATAATGTTAACAAAGATGAATCAATACTGTAATAGATGTATTGTTTGTTTGCGTTAACTAACATTATTGGTACTTTAGTTACGCATCGGTGGATTTGCTCTTCAGTGTTTGGACTTTCAGCAGTGAAAATTAAACCAAACTGAACTAAACTACTAAACTAAACTTCTACTAGCTAAATAAACTACTAATTAGCTGTGTATTAATTGCTAGTTATCTATTGGGTATGCAGCAAAAGATTATACTTTATAACCACTAATGAACAGTTAATATCTTAATAGTAGGCATGTAATAAGCCAGTAGTTAATAGAATGAATTGTGACCTATCACTTTATCTAACAGAGACTTAATTGTAAGTGTTACATAATTTTAGCAAAAAAAGAGATGTTTTTATTAGCAGATTGTGTACAACATTTATGAGCTGCGCATCAATTTCTTAGTACACTAGAGTTATCTTTTACCTTGAAGGCTCTGATATACATCAGTTTTGTCCTTCAACTGAGGTAAAAAAAAATAAGTTGAAATAGGTTACCTTTGCTGTGGTTTATCCCAATGCTGCCCATGTTGTTGGCAACAGTTTATGAATATTTTAAATATTGTGCACTTTCTTCTCAAAACACACCACAAAAATGACAGCATGAGAACAAAACAGCTAGAAGCGCATCTGATCGAGGTGGATGTGTTTGCTCAAGTTCTGCAATTTGACAATCAAGTTGCATCATGTTTACTTGTGTTTACTTTTACATTACATAACGAAAGCAGTTTTACAGTATTATT
This sequence comes from Danio rerio, assembly GCF_052040795.2. Taxonomy (NCBI): domain Eukaryota; kingdom Metazoa; phylum Chordata; class Actinopteri; order Cypriniformes; family Danionidae; genus Danio; species Danio rerio. Next base: position 14,423,327 of record NC_141042.1, read on the forward strand.
TACGGTGTTGCTTTCAATAAATTCAAATTTAACTGCTACTTGAGCTCTGTTTGTCTATTTATTTGACCATGACAGACTAAACAGAAGAAATGAACAACAAATTTCCTCATCAAAGCCACATCTTCTGTCCTCTGAGCCACATCTATATGTCATGCATTCTTCATGGAACAATAATAACTAGCCAGGAAAATAGAAAAGTTGTTTTCGAGTTCCTGAAATAAACACCAGAGGAACTTTGTTTTGGTTGTATTTCATACAAAATGTCTTCACACCAGATTGTTCTTTGATTTTGCTTGAATATTGGGCCTTGAACAAAAGCAAACTCCCAACTATTTCACCTCTACTGTGAATAATTAGCATGTTGTTATGCTAACAATTCAGCTCTCGACTACTATAATATTTAATACTGAACCTAGAAAAGCTTATTTGTTTAAATGCAAATTTTGTCATGATTTATTTATGGTCAAACTCAATGGGGTGTGATGTATAGGATTCTTTGTGATCCATTAGCATTTGCTAGGCTAACAATACATTTGTCTAGTCTACTCTACTACTTCTCTAATCATTTGTTAAAGTTCACCCGAAAAGAAAATGTTGTCTTCTTAACTTATTCAAAATCAAACTTAGTTGCACAGTGATTTTTTTTTTTTTCCATTTTTGGGAGGGGGGGGGGGGGGGTTGACATTATGTAGTTAAGCTAAAAATGAAGCTTTCTTTGATATTTAACAATGTATTTTGGCCTAATTTTGTTTTCATACTGTGGCCAATAGAGCTTAACACATGCAAAACAAAAAACACCAGCAAATTAAGGAAGAATTTACATCCGTTTGACAGCACATGTGCTGCAAATCCTCACAGTGCATACACATTAAAAAAAGCTGCATTTTCCCACAACACAAACAAATTAATAAAACACGCTGCATTTTCTCACAACACAAAAACAACGGAACACAATAGCAATGTTTTAAAGGGATCCAAAAATGTATCGGACACCGCTGTGCCATCACTATTGCTCATTGAAGTTATCTTTGAAAGATGAGTTTTTTTTATTTTAATATCTTGATTCCCTTGTCTTTAGTATTCACTAGCCTAAATAGCCATAACCTGAATAGTTTGGTCCATCAAATTTTAGGGTCTCCTTGAAACATTTATCTTGTGTTCTGTGCTATTTCAAAGTGTTGTGAGAAAATGCGTGCAGCACGTTGGCGCAGTGGGTAGTTCACTCGTCTTACAGCAAGTTTGTCACTGGTTTGAACTGGCTGGGTCAGTTGGCATTTCTGTGTGGAGTTCGCATGTTCTCCCCGTGTTTGCGTGGGTTTTTTCCGGGTGTTCCGGTTTCCCCCACAGATCCTAAGACATGTGTTAGGTGAATTGGGTACGCTAAATTGTCTGTAGTGTATGTGAGTGAGTGAGAGTATATGGATGTTTCCCAGTGATGGGTTACAGCTGAAAGGTCATCTGCTGCGTAAAACATATGCTGGATATCTTGACGGTTCATTCCACTGTGGCGACCCCTGATTAATAAAGAGACTGAGCCAAAAAGAAAATGAAAGAATGAATGTGAGAAAATTGTTTGCGTTATGAGAAAATGCAGCACATTTTTTAAATATGTGTTTGCGTTGAGATAATATGCAGCATGTGTGCTGTCAAAAAAATGATGATTTTTTTTCTCTCAATTTGCTGGCGTTTTTGTAATTAGACGTGTTTTCTTAAATTGTAGCACGGTCACCATATTTTAAAGGAATTTGCTTTTTTAGTATCTCGTCCTAAAATTCCAGACACAAACTCCAAACAAATATAATTTCAAAATGCTTCATGGCAGTTTGTCCTAAAATGTCCTAAAGGTTAAATCATTTTATGCTTTAGGAATTTTAAATTCATATTGCATAATCTGAAAGCATAAACTCTCCCTAGGCAACATTTGACAACATAATATTTTCCATAATCTCTTCCATAAGACTTTAACCACATCCTGCAAATAAATAAATAATAAATAAATTAAAAAACCTTTGCCTTTTTTCTCCCCTGGACTTCTCTAAATGTCTGAAACCTCATTTTACACACACTTCTAATGATTATCTGTCATTTCATGATGAATTGCTTCTGATATTTCTCATTTGTAAGTTGCTTTGAATAGAGACATCAGTTTTCTAATTATATTTGAAAGTACTTCAAATAAAAAAGTACAAATATAGATTAAAAAACATTGATCTAATACTTTTGATTTCATATTACTTTATATATTAGTTATAATAAGATACCATTTTAGAAGTAAAAATCAATCTGTGCTTAAGTGTACAAGTATGAAGGAGATGGAAAGCCTGATATGCTGGAGATAAAATTAATATCATCCCCATCATCACTCAGTCAAATTAATAATTGATTAGGCAAACTCTAGACGCCAGGGAAACGTGATTTTCCTAGAGGCACCCGCGGTGACAGATGGCAAACCACCGGATTCCAGGCTCCGCCCATCACCCTCACAAACCCCGCCCATCACTGTGACATCAGCAGCGCTCTTGGCCCCGCCCGGATGCGATGCGAGACGCGTTTTTGCCCAAGAGCCACAAAGGAGCACAAAGTGAAGTGAGCAACTCAACACTACAACTGCGGGCTGCTTTGGATAAACATATCAGGAATGCAGAGGTGAGTTCATGCTATCCTTGCGCTTTTGTGTCTGTTCTTAATCCTCTAGGCTGCTTTAGAAAGGACTCGGATTATATTTGGAAACCTCCGAAATGTTTGTGTTACAGTGTCGGTGTCAAGTAGAACATGCGTTCCTTCTAACATTTCATCAGCTTCCACAGCACTGAAGTTGTGGGGATATCAGGTGAATTCAACTGTTAAATGAATTAACTTGAAAGGGTAGATTATTAAACCGTCGTGAATAATGTATACGGTTTTAAAATAGTACAAATAAACATGTTTTAGAACTAAGAATGATGCATTTAGTGACTGAATGGACTTGCTTATTGGGAATTTATTGTCTTTTGATAGATTAGAGGTTTTTATAATTCTCTTTGCGAACCGTCACTTATTTTTTTGAGCGTGTAAATGAATAGATGTAGCCTATTCATGACTGTAATACGATATAAAATGTCTGTCTTTTTGAATATTTATAGTGGTTTGTCTAAGTGTGTGTCCCTTAAAGGGATAGTTCACTCGAAAAATGAACCTTTGCTGTTAATTTAATCACTCGCAGGACTACCAAGATTGTTTTTCATTGAGGTAAAGTTGGTTTTATATTCGCATATTCAGACGTCCTCCTCAATAATATAATTCCAGAAAAGTGTTTATAACCAAATTTAAACAGGGAAATCTCATTAGCAGGCAATGACCATCAGAAGACATTGTTCATAGTGATAATGTTTTTAAGTTGTACTTTTATGCTATTTCAGACCAAATATTCAAATCAGTGTGGTAAACACCACTTTTTTCACTGTTTAAAAATGAACGAATAATTATCTATATATATATATATATATTTATATATATATATATATATATATATATATATATATATATATATATATATATAACCATCTTTACCTCAGTCTGTTTTTCTTTAATAAAAAAGTAACAAAGATTATTATTATTTTTTTTAAAGCTAGAACTGTTAAGCTTTGGCAATTCGTAAAACGTTATTCTATGGCTAACGCCACATTGAGAGTGAAAAAATGCTATACAGGCGACACAAATTTAATACTGCTGGATCCTAACTGTACAGTGAGGTCTTGTAAGAAAAGCTGCTTCTTATTTACAACAACTAAACAAAACAACTCAGAAAGTAATACTACCTTCACATTTTTTTTTATTTTTTGCTGTAGAAGCAATTCTGTGCACATGTCAACCTTGCCATGAAAAAAAAAAAGTTTTCACCAAAATATGGAAACTGTTTAAACGTTTTTGTGTCGGTGTAGGTTTGTATTTTACAGTACACTGAAAAAAAAAATCATAATTTAATGGTTTATGTTTTGCAGCTGGGGTGGCAGAACAAAGCAGCAAAATAACCGCCGTTAAATTACAGAAATTTACCATAAAATAACGGACATTAAATGACAGAATATACATAAAATTTTAATTTCTGGTAAATTTCTGTAATTCGACCTCCGTTATTTTACAGTAAATTTCTGTAATTTAATGCACCTCAGCTGCTGGAAATAAACCGTGAAATTACAGATTTTTTTTACAGTGTACTTTAGAAATATAACAAACGATTACATTTGATTTGATTTACCAAAGTCACACAAGTGGCAATTTCCCATCGGTCACATCCATAACGGAGAGATGTCACATCCATAATGACATTTTTTCCCTCATAAATACAAAAATGTCAAATATAAAATAAAATAAAATAAATCTGTTTGTTCTATAGAGAGACATATTTTATCCTTTTGATCAGCATTATTACTTTTGGGTTGTGCAGTTTAATTCACAGAATTTCTACAAAGCATGTTGTATACTGCATATAAATTTTTTGGTCACATCCTTACGCATATCTATTTTCCTCATATAAAGTACAAAACATGTTTACAGATTGATATTTTTCTGGTCCCTTAACTCTGTGGTCAGTTGTTCTGGAAAATATAAACAGCTATTTCAATGTAATGTGAACATACTTTCTATGTGAACTTTTAGGTTTTGAGTTTTTACTGCAAATCTTGCATCTATGAATCTGAAATTGCTTATACATCATTATTGTTGTTGTTGAGCGTGTTGCAGATTAAAGATTTAAATAATGTTCAGGATCTTGCACAGACTGATCATTTACACCAAAAAGTCCATAATGTATTATCAGGTTGTTTTTTTTTTAGCTGTACTTTTTAACAATGTTATAAACAATCACCGGCCATGGCATAAGCTATTTAAAGTTCTACTGAAGAACAAATAAGGTCACCAACATCTTGGATGACCTGTGGGTGAATAAATTAAGCTTCCATTTTCAGTTTTTAGCTACACACACTGCAAATAATGCATTTTTGCTTATAGTTTTTGTCTTTTTCATTCTTTCATTAATTTTCTTGTCGGCTTAGTCCCTTTATTAATCCGGGGTCGCCACAGCGGAATGAACCGCCAACTTATCCAGCACGTTTTTACGCAGCGGATGCCCTTTCAGCCGCAACACATCTCTGGGAAAGTTTTTGTCTTTTTTTCTAATCAAATAAATAGTAAAACAATCTAAAAAAAAAGTTTATTTTTCTTACCTCACTGGCATCATATTTTAGTTGTATAAAGGAAGAAATTACTTAATTTTAACAAGTTTTTCTTTTCTTAAAATGACAAAATTATTCGGTTGTCTAGAAAATCAATTCAACCGCATGAACAGGACATGCAAAGAATTGAAATAGGGTTACTCTCAGACCCTAGGTGCCTAACATATAATACAAAAAATAGAATTTCAAAAAGCGATTGCAATAAATACAATTACACACAAAATATAATCTAAATAAATAAGTATAAATACTAATTTGTAAACAAAATGCTTATTGATTTAGGATTTTTTTTTTTTTTAATGTTCGCATTGGAAACAAGACAACCTTAAATAAGTAAAGCCTGTTTTTTTTTTTTTTGTGGCAGTACACTATCGTTAAAAGTTGGCAAAAAGTCTAATAAACCTTACGGAATTATTAATACACACTGAGAATGTCAAACTACTATTCGTTTCTACTGAAAATGCAATGTATTTATAACAATGGTTAATTTTAAGTCACTAAACTGCTGTAACTATGGTCACCATGGTGCGTTTTCATTAGGAATGACTTGTTTTCGCTTGACAGTTGGTTATTTGTTACCGTGGTTATCAGTGTTTGATAGTCGCGACCACCCCGGTGGTTATTTGAAACAGTGAGGAGGACATCCTATACATTCCCCCTCCCTCTGCACTCCCATTCCCAGCCGTCTATCGCCTCTCCTCGTCCTCCCTCCCTTTCCCACATTCCTTTCAGACTTTGAATGGAACCGGATTGACCTGTGGCATAACTCTGTCTCGTATTTTTTTTTCCCCATACAAGACCTCAGCCTCCCCCTGTTATATTAACAATTTATTTTCAAGTTACGTGGTGTATTAAATATTCATGGCGTGGAGAACAAATGGCTGCTGCTACTTTACATCCCCCGCTGAAAAAAAAAAAAGGTTGGTTTGTAATGGTTTTGATGGTTACATTGGAAATTACATTGGATTTAATGGAAGCTATAATGATTTCTTAAGGTTTCTACAGATCATTTCTTGTCTTCTAGTTGTATGTTAAAAGCAATAAATCTTAATGGAATATGTCCCAAATATACTGACTTTAATGGTTAGAATTTGATGGGTTGTAATGCTTTTAATGGTGGTTATAGTGGATTGTGTTCTGATGTTTTAGTGTTCTTTTTGCAGCATATATCTGTGTGTGTTCGTGTTCGCTTGTGTATTTTGAATAACAAGGCTGTCACTTCCCTATTATAATGCTTTTATCATTGAATATAACAGTGGCTTCTTTTTCTAAGCTTGTTTGCAGTGAAACCACTTTTGTTGAGTCACAATGCGTTTGATTTTTATTATTTTTTTCTCAGGGAATGTTCCAGATTCAATATAAAAGTGAACTCTGTCAACAACCTGCTGTTTGTAACCACAGAGAAAAGGTCTTGTTTGATTTTTGGATGTGCTTTTTGGTTTGTAAAAATAAACAAATGATGCTTGTACAGTCAGTAACATACTTGTAGTGTAACTAAAGATTTGCTACAAAGCGATAAGCCATGAATTTCCTGAGAGTAAAATAATCACTTTTGTGTTAGATTATATTTAGTTAATTCCTGATGCTTCATCAGATGTGTATACAATCAGCTGTTTCCATCCACCTTTTTTAATGCACATATTAGAATACTGCATAAAAATGCTTAATGGAAATATCAAGATGCATTTGAAAAAACATTTGAAAAAAAAAAATGCATGAACATAACTCAGCAGAAAAAACCTTTTATCTGATAATTAAAAAGGCACCAAAATTATGATGGAAACATATTTACTGAATAGGTTCCCGAATGCACATCAAAAAATGTCATGAGTTTATTGTTTTAACATATTATGTGGTAAGAAAAATGGAAAACAATAGGTGTGTTCAAAATAAACCATGACTGCAGCCGGCATTCAACGAGATTGGCCGAGCGCAGGCGGGGATAGAGTTGAAAATGAGTCCGTCTGGTCGGATACTTCGGCGCTTGTAGTTCGCTGTAGTCAATTAAATATCAGAAGCTTTGCATGAAAAGAAAATAAATTTTCTTAATCTTATCTTATTAGCAAACCTTTATATACATAATAGGTCAATTTTCTAACCAAAACCTTTTTGTAAATATTTTGCTTGCTGAAATGCAGTATTCCCTTAAAACTATTTCTAACTCTTAAAAAAAAAAATGCTTCAAAAATAATTTATTTAATGTGTTATGTATATACCCCTTCTGCTTTGTCGTTGTTTATTTTTCAAAAAAACATTTTTTTTAATTTTCTTTCTAATGTTTAAATCGTTTATGGGGCTGAATACAGTAAATGCTCTGTTAGATAAAGGTTGCAAATAATATAGCCTTTATAAACAAATTATTTAACAAAAAAAGGTGAAAACTGTAGTATAATATTTGTAGTCTTTTAATTAGCATGATATGTAGAGATGACATTGAAAGTTAGTTGTTTGTTTGGAAATTTGTGAGACGAAAGTTGTCCAATAATAAACCTGAAACGCAGATGGTTGTTGTCATGTGATGAATCCAGCAAATCATGTAATAACGGTGTGGACATCGCAGCTCCTGCAGTCACTCTTCAGATGCTGCTCAGACTGAGTCCGCCGACTAATTTCGGAGTGTTTGCAGTACTTTAATAGCACATATGACAGTGATATATTGTCAAGTTGGACAAAATTTTTAACCGATATGCACCGTTTTAAGACAGATTTCGATCGGTCTGCGCAGGGCTACATGAAGTCGAACACACCTATTAATAGACAAACCAGCAACCAGATCACATTGCACAACATTTAAAATCCCTTAGCCAAAGTCTGTCATCAGAGTGGTTCAGTATTGTTAACTTGACCGTCTATGCTTCCAATGAGTAATTTATTATGAAATAAGACTCTTTGAACACAGCAAATCTTCTTTTATCTTTTTGATATTTAGCACCAGTTAATCAGGAAGTAAGGATTTATTTTTGTTACACTCATTGGATGAAAACAGTAGCACATCTATTTGGAAAACATCAGTTTTAAGCCTATTTACTACACAAACTCTTTTTATTTGTATTGTTACAATTTCTACTTCGTTGCGGCACGGTGGTTCAGTGATTAGCACCGTTACCTCACAGGTTTCCTCCAGGTGCTCCATGCCTCCACTGCATAAAACTTATGCTGGAATAGTTGGCAGTTCATTTCCACTTAGTCTTTTAAGTATCATGTTTCCATTTGCCATTAGCATGTGTTCTGCTGAGAAGTATTTCACTTCCATCTGGTAATGACATGTCTTTGTCTCCCATGACCACTTGTTTTCAGATTTTATAGCGAACAGTTCCTTGTTGTTTTATCATGCTCCACAGCATCACTTTCACATGAGCACTCGATGCAACGCATCAGAACAAATGTGCGACTATGATGCTCTTGAATCAAAACAATAGATCTATTTGAGGCTCTTGACACCAGCTGTGATCAATCACGGTACGCCAAAGCGTGTTTATTTTTTCCCTGTTAGATTTGAGCTTGTACATCACATGCAAACCTTTTTTGGCAAAATAATGCCTTTCTAAAAGATTATAGAAGATTATAAACATCACAATGACTTCAAAACGTTGAGTGAACCAGAAACTTTGTGGCATGAAATTGTAGAGAAAATGGGATCCGGTGGTAAGGTTAATATTTTATTAAAGCCCTGATCATGATCGATGGTTTGTGTTTCTGGTGTAGTAGCAAACTTTATCTTAATTTACTGTAGTATATCGTGCAAGTTAGAGAGGTTGGGGAAAATGTAAAGACACATTCACAAGCGGAGGGGAAAAAAAGATAACCAGCAGGAGCGTTGTAGTGGGCAGGCTGCCAAAAAATGAATTTTTGTGGTCAGCGGCATCCCTTGAAGAGACATGAATTTGGCATATACAATCAATCACTTTGTTTTGGGTGTAAAAGCACAGTTTGCTGATGCCTCGGTTTTATCATGCCGTGCTCCGTGTTAAAGGGCATTTGCGCAGCTTATGAGTGAGCAGGAAAGCTAATGAAAAGGATGGATTGCAACTACTATTATGATTGTGATCTTTGTTTTAGAACAAAGTGACCAGAATATCTTATTTTCATGCACTTTCTTTCAACATGTCCCATATCGATCATGTGTTTCATCAATTGACAAAGAGTAACCAGTCTTTTCTAGGAGTTTGAACTCATTCAACCACATGAGCATCTACACCATGAAAACGATTTGATCAAATGCTTTTCTGACCACTGTCAGAAAAGCATTTGAACCTCTGATAGTGGTCAGAAAGTAGACAAGTTTAAGATATTTTAGGTGTCATTTACCCTAATGCGTTTTTGTTTTAAAATGCATACTATTTGTTATGGTTACGCCTGGTTTTCACGCTAATCTGACATCTTTAACCTGATGAATGTTAATAAATAAATAAAAAACTAAGCAGCTGCTTGCCATCGCCACAGCAATAAGATACAATAGACCGCCGATCGCTTTCAATCCAAAATGGTGGAATCCGGGGCTGTTGCTGGGCGCTGCTGTTCCAATGGAACGTTCTATTGAGTGTCGCCTCTTGGTCATTCTAAGCTCTTTGATATCGTCAAGCCCTAATTTAGGGTTGTTAAATGTTATCAGGTATTAATGGTGATGATGACAACTTTCAACATCTTAAATTTTCCATTTGAAACCTGTACAGCTATAACGTCTGATCACCAAAAGTGATTTGCTTAAAAATATCAAGTGTAATCATTCTACTATAAGAATCTTTAATATCTTAAGTCGAAAATAAATATCAACTTTCATTTTAGTGTAAGGGTGCTTTCACACCTACACTTTTGTTTAGGAACGTGTCTCGTTTGCCCAGTTAGCGCGGTTCGTTTGGCATATGTGAACAGGGCAATCGTGCTCTGTTCCGCGCCAAAGTTGAATGAGGTGGTCTCCGCTTGATTGAAACGAACCCTGAAGCGGTCCGATTGCAGTGAGAAAGCGATCCGATCCGAGCGCGGTTATATCACAGTGTTTTATGGATATGTAATAGGCTTATGGCTATATGAAGAGAGAATTATGAGTATGGCGGGAAGTTTCGCGAGTCTCCTGATGCCCGCAAACGAGTGATGATCTCCCGGTAATCTCGCGTCTCCCTCCCAGTCCTCAAATAGGCATCGTCGCGCACCCTTCTCGCCCCTCCCCACTGCGTCTCTCCTCAGACACGTCGCGCGCGCACACCCTGTCAATCACCACCAAACCACCACCTCTCCTGACAGCTTAGCGGGACGCTGCAAAATAAACCCTGACACTCTGACCAATGTAAGGAGAGTTTACTCGCACGTGACTTGTTTTAGCTCTTTTGGTCCGATTAGAAACTTTGCAGTGTGAAAGCGAACCGCTCCAAGAGCAAAGAGCAACAATGTAACAATTGTAATCTCTGTTTCGGAACAACTGAATCGATTCACAGGTGGAAAAGCACCCTAAGATCATCTATATCAAATGTTTTGACAATTTCAACAACCTTTTACACCAATTTTAGCATTAAACAAATCAACACTTCAAACACCAAAACAAAATGATAGAACAACCAACATATTACAGATGCCATTTAATCCGCTTAACTTGTATCAAATGTGAAACTTTCACAGAAATGCCCATCAGCTTAAAACAAAAAACACTCGTCCTATTATTTGTGTCCTGTCCACTATACATAAACCCCTGTTAGTCCAGCTTAAAACAGCAGTGTTAAAATCCCCTTCGAGTCAGATGACCGTAGACTGTGGAGAAAAAAAAAAAAAAGAGTGGCAGATCATTTTATGAGGATTTAATGTTTCAGATTTGGCCATCCAGAGAGATTACATTTGTAAGTAAACTGTGGCTTCTACAACGTTTATCCTGAGGCAACCCGGCCTGATGTAGAAACACTTAACAACATCCAACTCCATTTCCACTGCACTTCCCATCGGCTGCTCTTCCAATACGAGAGCAGCTATTATAGACATTCAGCCTTATGGGACTATATTTAAAGAAAGCCGCTAGTTTCAGATGAGCTAAGGGTTAGCATTACTCTAAATAACCTAGAATTATGCACTCTCTTTTGCTTTTGGTGTGTGTCGGGATGAGGGAGTGTATTGTTGATGGTATTAGTGGGTGTCTTGAGCCGGGATCAGGACCAAGACCTGGGCGGTTTGTTTTTGGGACTCAAAACATGAGACGCTGGACCGTCTGGGGCTCCAGATTAAGCCTGTTGTCTAACCCTCTGATTCCTGGTGATTCATCGGCCGCAGATGAGTGCTTGTATAAACTAGCTTGCTTTCTTCTTTTTTGTTCTAGCTATAGATTGAAATGTGTTGAGAATTGCTCGTATTTTATGTATGAAATGTTCTTATTGGAGAAAAATAATGTTGAATTGGTATTTATTTAACGCGCCATGAAATGAGTTTATTTAACATTTTTACACCATTATAATCAGATTTAGTTGAATCAATTTAACTTTTCCAATCACTTAAAGTTATATATGACTAAAAATATTGAGTTAAACTTTGTATAGCTAAAATAAATTAGTTGAAACCTGATTAACTAAAGTAACGAATAAATTTATGATTTTTTTTACAGTGTTAATCGGTGATATGTAAACTATTTGTACAATTAAATGTATTATTAAATAGTTTTGTGATTTTTATTTTTTATTATTAATTATTATTATTTATTATTTATTTATTTATTTTATTGTTTATTTTTTATTGTCGTGTGCTGCCTAGTTCTGTCACGATATCTATTTTCTGTTGTCTGATATATCGCACCAAAATATATTGTAATATACAATATCATTGTCATTTTTATGCCATGACAATATAATATCACAATGCAAGGAAGCTCTTCCCAAGAACACATAATATTTTACTCTTGAGAATATTTAATTATTGTCATTTTTTCAGTTTAATAATTATGCGTTGGAATCAGAATGTGAAAATGCATATCCTAAAGAAATAATCGTAAATGTTTACAAAAAAAAAGTGCACTGCAAAACGTAACAGAGGCTGCGATACCTGCTCTATTTTCAGATCTATTTTCAGTTGTTAGACACCTACCTGAAAATATACTATAGTAATTTATAGTAAATACTGTTGTGTTTTTTAACTACAATAACACCTCCAATAGGGATAGAGATGTTACACAATCTGCTGAAATGTTGCTAGAATTGTTTTTATGTATGGGCGATAGGGTTGGGTATCATTAAAATTTTACCAATTTAGATTCTTATTGATTCCTAGTTCCGATTCCGGAATTAAACAAAATATTTGGCCGTCATTTAGACCCTGTTAAACGAAGGAATTCAGTTTCATTTTCAAACTAAGATTATCAATGACGGAGTTTAAATCTGTCTTTCCTGCCTGCTTCTGCAGTCCTGCTGTTTATAAATTGTACCCATGATGCACAATGCTGTTCTGAAACAGGGTTTAAAATTGTTACAATGTCACACTTTGTTCTTGTTCTTGCAGTTCGCTTTCACATGGCAAAGTTTTTAAACTGACCAAAATAGCTAAAAGTCACTTGCGAATAAACTCTCGTTACATTGGTCAAAGTTTCAGGGTATATTTTTCAGTCCCGCTCAGCTGTCATGTGTCCTTCATTTTAATTTATGGCAATAAGACATTAAGCGAAAAGCTGCGCTTTAATTTTAAATGGTGACACTCACAGTCATAGTCACAAAATATAAATCAGAGGTAAGATTTCTTACAGCTAGTATTATGCATTATAGGCTTTACATTATAGAAAGAAATAACAGATAAACCAAGACTGCAATTTGATAAACGGATAAACAGCTCACGTTAATAGTTCAACATGCTGTCACTTTCGCATTTGACATGAAATGCACATTTACCAGTAGGAATAACATTCGCCTTACTCATAATTCTCTCTTCATATAGCCTTATATATGGCTATTGCATATCCATAATACCGTGTGATTTAGCCTGGTTCGTTCGTTGAATCATATTGCTTTCTGACTACAATTGATTCACTCCATAGTTCATTTTAATCGAGCCAAGACCACCTCATTCAGGCGATCTCAGGCGGATTGTTTTGGCGCGGTTCTGATCGCGATTGCTGGTTTCACATATGTCAAAGGAACTAACTGGGGAAACGTGCCAGGTTCCGAAACAAAAGTCTAGGTGTGAAAGAACTCTTAGTATTCAATTGCAGAATCAGAATCGATTGTCCATTCCCAACCCTAATAAGGGGTACATTTTGTATCACCAAAAATGATTGAGGTCACGTCCATGTTTTGTGGGATAAATCGATCTATTTATTTTTGTGACAGGTCTAGTGCTGCCTATAGTGTATGCTAATTTATTCAATTAGAAACTGCAAAGACGGTCACTAAAAAACCTAATCAGATTGCAATGCAAAATGTAATAATGTTATAATTTATTTATATTATAATCTTTAAAATATATTAAAATGATTTTGATTAGATTAATACACATTTTATTTATGTATTATTTATATGCTAACTGTCATGGACTGATTTTCTTTAAAAAAAAACATTTTTATATTCTTAATAATATGTAATATTTAACAGATTTGTTTTGCTACATTTACATTTCATTGAACTTTGAGATGACATGTGGCGTAAACGGTAAGATATTCTGTTATTTGCATTCGAAAACAAAAAAGTCTCATCTTCACCGTGGAATCACCTCAATCACTGACTCCGCTGACTGACATGTGCTTTCCATCTGCAGTTTGTCTGCGTTCTTTACCGTTTCTGCTTCCTGAATTTGGCCTAGAGGAAGCTCCGGGTTATGAGTGAGATTCCTGTGCTGTTTATGTGCTATCAGCTGAGGAATGATATTAAATTCCAGTCTGTGGCGGCCAATTTCCAGCTTTCTGGAGGGCTTCAGATACACACAACAGCAGGAGGAGGAGACAGGGAGCGACCCGAGCTACTCATCAGCCAAGCATTTCCTCTCTTTCTTTTTCTCTTTTCCTCTCTTGCTTTGCTTCTCCGTCTCTTCACAACACTTCCTGTCATAGTTTGGCAACTTCCTGTTTCTGTAAACACTGTTGTTGTCCAGGAGAATGCTTGACCTCTCTTAAATACCTTGCTTATGTTTGTTTTCCATATGCAAAATATAATTTCTGGTAGTTTTTTGATTGATTTTAGAGCGAGTTGTCCAGTGTTTTAGACTGGTTTAGAGAAATTCACCATTAGAGTTCACATTCGTTGTTCAATTCTCTTGGAAATTAGCTTTTTTGATTTTTGATTTGAGGCACAACACATTAGCAAACATCCAAAACAATGCTATGAAGCTAAACGTAAAGCATAATGGACTACTTTCCAACTATGACTTGTAAAACCAGATATGTTTGAGCATTTTGGTTTCTTATGATCATATGTTGCAAAACCATATCCTGATTTGGGTTTACTTTGATGTTTTAGCTCAGGTTGTGTTCATATTTTGGTCGAATCCCAACAAAGCTTGCTTAAAAATTGGACCCCATTTTCATGTTTTTAGCATTTTCAATCAGCCTGTTTTTGAAAATGGCAGAATTTGTTTGGAAGTACCATATTTAAGGGTTCTTGGACAAATTTGGTGAGGTTCGGCTTGCAGTGTTCACACTTGTACAGATAACACAACTATTTCTTACAAAGAAGTCACAGTGCAGTTTGTTTGTAGGTAGACCGAGACCCTTTTTAAGCATTCTTGGCCAACTTTTTTGCAACTTATTAAGGTTCTGATGGCAGCATTTACACTTCTTCAAATGAACCATGATAAGAACGTAAGCACCTCAGGGTTTGCTTGAAAGTGGGCTTATTCTAGATTCACACCAAATATTTGTGTAAGTAGATCACATACAAAGTTAAGCAAACAGAGGTGATTTTCTGTCTGGCAGCAGGAATTTGCCAAAGTCTTCTGTGCAAGTTTTAAAAAGGAGTTCTAAATTCTTTGAAGGGGAAAAACATCCCACAAGTAGTCTACAGCAAGTGACGTGATCGGTGTGTTCTCTTCACAGTTGGTGGGATCCAAGCATTAGTCTAGATTCAAACTCATTCAAGTGAACCGCACTAGCACAAAAGTCACTTCAGAATTTGTTTGGTAGCAGACAGAGAGCTCTCTTTGCAAAGTTCTTGGTTCACTTTTTTGGTGTACACCAAGGTTAGGATGGCAGCGATCACACTTATTTAGAGGAAAAGCACTAAATAATCAGTTTTAGTTTTTAGTTTTCTAGAAGTGTTTACAAGTGTATGGTGCATATGGAGAGGAAAGTAGTGTTTTGTTCTTACAGGTTTTACCAGAAATATTAATCGAGCAATTGCTCGAGAGTTTGTTTGGAAATAGATCAAGACCATTGTATTCAGTAGGCTCAGTCTGTTTTATTGGATGGCAGCCAATCAAACCCTTATTCAGGTAAATGGAGCAGTCACATCAGAAGTTGTTTGTAAGTGGGCACAGACAGCCATCTTTAAGCATTCTTGGGCCACGTTATTGGTTGTCATCAATAAAGTGAATTCATAATTATTCAGATGAACTATATGTTTATTCCGATGAAATGGAGCAATCACATAAGAATTAATTTAACCAAACCAAACCTTCACAGTGTGAACACGCCCATAATCATGCTTTAGAAAACCAAACCAAAAGTTAGTCAGTTATTTGCCACTTTTGTGTACACAAATAGATGTCTTATACTTAATTAGGTGAGTGACAGCTTTTGCTAACCATGCTAATTATGTTTAAGCACCATTTAATTAAGTGTTGCATAGTCAAAGCCATAGTAAGCATACTCTGAAAGTCAGAGATAAAGAATTCCTTTGACTCATTTCTTTAAAACATCGATATCGGAATGATTTTCATTTAATCAAAAGATCTAGCCATTATCTTGCGCATTTCCATTTGTTATCTGGCCAAAAAAGCCCAAAGGGAGCGCATTGGTGTTTGAGGCAGACTGATATAAGGAGGCAAAGCACAATGCGTGTATTTGAGATGTAGGCTGTCTGATATCTGAGACGAAGAATCTGATTGGCTCTCGCCGATCTGGAATTTGGCCAATCGGTGTGCTTGATTCTGTCTGAATGACTGAGGGATTGAAGGGTCAACTTGAGTTTCATTAATGCTAGAATGAAAACCATTTATTTTTGACTCTCTCACTCTCTCACGCTGAGACACCCGGCTGAGTTGATGTGTGCACATTTGTGTCAATCGATATGGATTTCTTAATGGTTGAACTGCACATAGCTAATTCATTATTGTTGTTTATTCTTGTCATTGATTTGCTTATTTATTGTTAATCTTTTGAATTATCCTTTTTTTCAAGGTTGTTTGGCTATGAGGTAAATGTTTATTTACTACCATTGCTATAATGTTATAAAACATTACTGTTATATATATTAGGGCAGCACGATTTTGGCTAAAATGAGAATTTTAGGTTAAAATAAAAATCACGATTTACTCAATTCTATAGGTAAATAAAGAATAATATGAGTAGACTATTACTGTTATTTCTAAAACATATGGTAAAACAATAAAATTATTATTATGTGTAGGTCTACTGTTGGTTAAAATGCTAAATTTTGAATGGACTTTGAATAGTGGATTTGAACAGACTAAATATGTCCTGTTTATTAATCCACAGTAAAGTGATGACATCCGAAATACAACTGTTCATAATTCTGATGTTGAATTATGTTTGAAACATATGCTTGCAATCTGTCAGTCACAACATTATTAGACTTTTTTTCTGCTGGTAAAATGAGACGTTTGTCATTATCAGATTCTCTCTTGCATTATATTCAACATTATATAGGCTAGAGTAGTTATACAGACACTGTTAAACGTTTATTATAATGCACAACACTCTGTGGTCGCTATGAAAGAGAAACATATTAAATGCTTGTCGTAATGCTACTCCAGTCTCACACACTACAATTACTATGGTATAAATACAGCACTACAACATATAAAAAAGAGATAGAGCAACTTGGAAAGTCACTTACCAGTTTAATACTGATTTGATCAACTGTATTTTAATATTACGCTGGGTTTTTCCTCCTCTAAGGATTTCTGTCGCCATTTTGTGGATGGTGGCTGTATCTCCAAAATTATAATCATTTAAAATAGGCACTATCCTTGTATATAAACGGCATTGTTGCAATCTTAACAAGTACATTCTTGCCTAAAAAGCCTTAAAAGTACATTATGTTGTCCAACAACTGCAGTATTTCATCGCCTTGGAATTGTAAGGTTATATCTGACATTTTTGTCAAAATTGAGTTATTGACATATTCTTATTAAATGACAACTTATTTATATTATGGGATGTTTTTTTTTTTTTAAATGGAAAGTTGTTTACATTTTAAAGCCACCTTTCCACTGCATACGTCATTTGGACACGACTGTCGGAGTATGCCCCCCTTGTGTCAGTCGCACAGAATTTTCAGTGTTGTCGTGCACCATGGGAGAGAAGCTAAATTCTCGTGGTATCCCAAATAAAGTGCCAAAAGAGTCTTTATTCTCTGTGCGTTCACCATGATTGAATGGAAGAATGAATGAATACTAGAAACTCATACACTAAAAAAATTTATTATTACTCATTTATTAATAGAAATGTTTTATATATATATATATATATATATATATATATATATATATATATATATATATATATATATATATATATATACCTTTTTCTTAAACCCTCCTATTTGTCATCTCACTTGCACGCATCTGCTTGTGCAACACTAAAATACATTACATCCGGTCGGCCGGTCCCATACGGTCTAGTCGCAGGAGTTCAAATATTTCAACGGATCGATAGCTCAGTTCAGATCCAAATTTGCCGCATACGGAGATGATTGGAGCTCCACGCAGCTCCCAGACTACTCTCCATTGGAAATAAATGACTTCCGGTCTGTCGCTTGTCGTTTGTCATGTGCAGTGGAAAGGAGGCTTAAGACTTTTTATTTAAAAAAGCAAATATTACACACATACTGTTTGCTATATGGAATGCAAAAACTTTGAAGCTCAATATCTTAAAATCATTCAGAACACATAATTCCAGGGTGAGGATTTGTCAAACTGTAGTGAGTTTATTGATCTGCTGTCACGCTGTGTGGGCGGAGTAATACAGAAGGGTGAGAAGGCTGTAGGAGTTCTGATATTGCAGGATATCACACGGTTATCATCCAATCAGATTCGAGAACCAGAAAGAACTGTTGTGTAATGATTAATAATGTTTTTGTTTCAAATAATTGCTTTATTTAATATAAAGTAATTTATGAATAAAATATTTAAAACATAAATAATGCATTACAATATTGCTGTTACAAATGCAGTTGTGTTTTATATAATTTAAAAAATGATTCAAATGTTGCTAATTGTATAATAAATCATGATTATAAAATTACAAAAAATATATTTATGCTAAACTTTAAATAAATAATTAATATTATAAATAATACATTATATTTATTATAAATATTATATTAAATCCTCATAATAGATGTAAATAATTAAATTACAATTTATATGAATATTTCAAAAATTCCTAAATTATTATAAACCAATGTTATTCTTGTATACATTTATTCATCTACATTTAATGTGTCACTTCATTTCCTGAGACGCTTCATGTTTTCCCATCACCAAATTGTGGTTGCATCATGAAATGGGGCGAATAAATCTTCATGCTTATGTGATGCAAGACCTGTGACGTGAAGACTGCACCACCCCAGTAACCAAACACACACACAGTGACAAAATACACACACATATCCTGCGCTTCAGGTTTTATTCAATTTCAGGCCACATTTAGTGTGTAATGTAAAATTCGATTCCACTGCACCATAAACATGTTAAATGATGAGCAGTGATGCTGGTGTACTGTCAGTGCTCGTCTCCAGAGAAGTCTGTGTGTGCATGTGTGTGTGTGTGTGTGTGTGTGCACCATAATAATTAGGTTTGACTCCATGGTTTTGCACTGGATAGTCTCTGCAGGGTTTCTCCTCCCTCCGAGGACTTCAATCTCTCTCAAATGCAGGTGAAAACTCTGAAATAAATAATTACGCCCTTGCTTAAGTGCTGAAATTGCATCCAGCATGGGGTTTCATGTCAAATTACATAGCAATAAAGCCAGGAAGGATACCAATACTGTATAAGTTGAAGGTATGCAAACGTAAACACCAGCAGCGTACAAGCTTTATATAAAATATTGTGTGTGCTAGGTATAGGACGATAACCATTTTCAAGGTATACCATGGTTTGGAAAAGTCAAGGTTTTAAAACCGTCAAAATTTTCTGCAATACCGTTCCTAAGGTATGTGAAAGATTTATTTTATTTACTTTTTTTTTTTTTTTTTTTTTTTAGAACAGCAGTATCTCCAGCAGAAAAGAAATCCAAAGATGTCGTTTTATATTGTAAAAAAAAGTTTCTGAAACTAATGAAGAGCGCAGAAGTCAATGATTCATTTGAATTTGTTTAGCTTGTCATGTTTACTGCTCCAAAATATTTTAAATGTTTCCCAAATTAAAATGGAATCGCGCTTTGGCACGGTTCAAGGCAACTGTACCTAGTCTGAGTAGGCCCTTGAAAAATGTTTTGAAGTTCATTCATTCATTCGTTTTCTTGTCGGCTTAGTCCCTTTATTAATCTGATGTCGCCACAGCGGAATGAACCGCCAACTTATCCAGCAAGTTTTTACGCAGCGGATGCCCTTCCAGCCGCAACCCATCTCTGGGAAACATCCGCATGTCTTTGGACTGTAGGGGAAACCGGAGCACCCGGAGGAAACCCACACGTTCGCAGGGAGAACATGCAAACTCCACACAGAAACGCCAAGTGAGCCAAGGCTCGAACCAGCGACCCAGCGACCTTCTTGCTGTGAGGCGAACGTGTTACCCACTTTGCCATTGCATCGCGTTTTTAAAGTTGATTCCTTGTAAGATTAGCTTGATGTGCTTTAGCCCCTTAGCGTTAAGGAGGATTTATACTTCCCCTGGAGGCACGTGGCAGATCTCCGCTGACTGCATGCGCACCTCACGTAACGGACGAGGCTTTTATACTTAGCTGTTGTGATATTCTTTAAAACGACAGGGGGCAGTCAAGTAAACCCATTGTAAAGTCAGACAGATAAACCGAGAAGTAGGACGTTTCCAGAACTACGTCATATCATTAATATGGTTTCAGATTTTAAAATGTAATAATATTTATATAATGTATAAATATAATAATATATTAAATAGTAGTATAATGATGATTATAAAGTTTTTTTTTTAAAACCATTTTAAAAATGTTAATCAAACTTTAATGCATCACTTGCTTTCGTTCAGTTCAGTATATTAATACACTGAACAGTTCTAAATAAAGCCCAGAGAAACAGGGCATCAGTATATTGTAAACCGATAGGTTCAAATATTAGCTGTGTCTTCATATAATATGCAAATTAACTTTATGCGCAAAACTAGATTATCACATAAAACTCGTGCGACTAAAGCAGCGTTTCCATCCAACGAGTCAAAGCTATCAAAATCATCACTTCCTGATTAAATAGAGCCAAATATTAACAGTAAACACTGAATTTGCTGCAGTTGCGCTGCATGAATCTTTTCTTCGTTTAATACATGACTTGCGCTTCAGAAGGCAATCCTGAAATGCAGTGAACGCATGGTGGCGTTTGAAGGCATGAGATGCGGCGCACAGACACTCTTGATTCTGAAGGTCATTAATAATATAACAACACTAACACTGAAATGGTTAAGGCATTTTAAAATGACCAAAACAACATTTCAGATGCTTTACAATGTGCTCAACCTGCTAATTTGTCCATTCACACTCATTTTTATCGCATGACCTCCTATAACAAAATCACATGATCTTATTTTAATGCGCATACTGGAATTTGTTCGCTAAAAGTGTTGGCATCGCAGTTTAAGCACATCATATTGAATAAAAAGTTTATCCTACTCAGTTATGCGCAGTTTGTGCTCATCTTGGGGTTTCCATCAACAATTTTTTTATGCTTCTATACAAAAAGCACATTAAAATAAGTGGTTGGAAATGTAGCTAGTATCTACAAATTGAACCAAATTCAAATTTAATCCCCCAAGTTTCCATTTTGGACCTAAAAATATTTTTTAAATGCTTTCGGTTTAACTAATGACTTTTGGCATACCTACTGACAGCAGCGCAGTGGTGAAAGCTTGATTTCCGCCATGTTTGTACATTTTTTACAGCTTCTCCTTTCTCCAACTTTCTCCCTCAGGAATAGTGCAAACCTAAAAAGCACACTCATCATCAGTTTCTTCAAGCACAATGCATTGTGTTTCATTATTAATGGGGATTCAGCATAAATTCAGTCTTTGTAAACCCCCTAAACACCCCTGAATCTCCTGTTGGCGGTGGAGGTAAATCTACACTGGCTTAAGTGGGACTCGCCGGGGTTTATTTCTTTTTGTTGTTTTTCTGAAGATGGGACGAGGGTGAGCAATGCTGAAGCGAAGTCTTCATTGATATGTAGAGTGTTTCTTTGAAAGAAGGACTGACCTGACGCTAAACAACAGTTCATTTACTCTGGACTTTGTTTAAGCCCCGACTAATCCAGACCTCCCGATAGGAATGAAATCTGGCATCGTTTGTCTTCTGCGTTTGGTGGGCTGCATTTGGGAACGCAGTTTACTAGCCTTGAATTGTTTCTTTTTGCGTATTCATGTATGCAAATGGAATTCTGAGTGTAATTGAAACAGCAATATGATGCCTTTTTTATTTGTACAGCTTTGGCACCATGAGCATGATGTGCTTGTACATGTGGCTACAGATTGAATTTGACTTGCAACATTTTATAATTAAATAAATAATTGACTGCACTTTTTAATGGTTGATGCCTATTTTGGCGTTTTTGTGTGTGTGTTTTTATAATTCATAATTGCAATACATGTGTATGTGTGTGCGCAGTAATATTATTTTAACAGTAGTTTTACTGGCAGACATTAAATGTACAGTAAATCTGTAATAAAAATTATGTAGAATATGAAGTTTTTAGACATCAAGTATATTAATAATTTATAATCAGTATATAATTATCCATCCATCATTCCATCCCATAATTCCATTTCATCCATTCATCTATTCCATCATTCCATCCATCCTATCATTTTATCAATCCATCCCATCCATCATCCAATCCCTAATTCCATCCATTCTTCCATTCATCATTCGATCCATCCATCATTACATTCAATCCCATCAAACCATCCTTCCATCCATCCCATAATTTCACCCAGGCCATTATCCCATCCATCCATCCTATCCCATTCTTCCATCTATCCATTATTCTATCCCATCGTTCCATCCATCTATCATTACATCTAATGCCATCACTCTATCATTCCATCCATCCCATCATTCCATCCATCCATCATTCCATCCCATTATTCCATCCAACAATTCATTTATCCATCTATACCATCATTCTATCCATCATCCTTAAATTCCATCTAATTCCATCCATCCATCCTTCTATCCATCCATCCCATCATTCCATCCATCTTTCCACCCACCCTTCCATCAGTCCATCCATCCATCCATCCATCCATCATTCTATCCAATTCCATCACTCCATCCTTCCATTCATCCCATAATTCCATCATTCCATCCATCCACCCCATCCATTCATCATTCCATCCCATTCTATTCATCTATCCATCTATCCATCGCACCCATTATTCCTTTCTTCCATCCATCATTAGATCATAACATCCAATCCCATCACTCCATCCATTTCATATTTCTATCCATCCATTCACTCCATCCTGTCCCATCCATCCATCCATCCATCCACCCACCATTCCATCCTATTCCATTCAACCATCCATCATTTTATCCATCCAACCACCATTCCATTCAACCATCCATCATTCCATCCATCCCATCCATTATTCCATTCTATTATACATCCAGTCCCATCACTCCATCCATCCATCCACCCCATATTTCCATCTATCTATCTATCCGTCCGTCCGCCCATTCATCCATCCATCCATCCCATATTTCCATCCATCTCTACATCCAACCCATATTTCCATTCATCCATTCCATCCACCATCCCATCTCCTCATTCCTTCCATCCCATCTTTTCATCCATCCCTCCATCCAGAAATTCATATGACACTGTATTTTACCTTTTTAGATAACATTTAAATGTGCATGAAAACTTTTTTTAAAGCAAATGTTGCCCTTTGTAATTATGTAGTTGCTTGTTGTTCGTATCTTTTAATCATTCCTCTTAAGAAAGATCGAGTTAATTTCCGAGAAATACGTTTGATAAAAAGGCTTGTAATGTCAGACTCATTTGCGTTAGCTGAAAATTGTTAGGTAGAATGACCTATTCACGTAGAGACGATAAATGAAGCTGGTCATTTAATGGGCTCCTGGAATTAGCCTCTTATGGGCTCTTTGAAATATTATCCTCCACCCACACCCCTCTGCACTTTACCTGAGTAAACCTTTTGTTTTAGAGTCGGTGGTGAAGTTTGGACTGCCAGGGCAGTGAAGGGTGAAATTGCTTTGTCCTCTAAAAATGTCTATATATACGAGATGGTCATATTTACCAAATGACGAGCCGTCGACGGAAATCCCACTCGCCTTATTCACCCAATTAGCTTGTCAAAGTAATATTAAACTTCTTCACATCATCATTGTACCTGATAATACAATTTTATACCCGCAGGTCATAATGTGCCACATTATCTCCGTTATTGCACCAACATCACATTTTGGAAATGTAATTATAATCATTCATTTGAAATGACAGGTATTTTAACACGAGGATTGGTTTGGATGTGGATGAAGCGACGTTTGAATTAATTAATTCCTCCAAACACTGGGTTTTATCTGCGGGAAGCTGTCTGAAGGACGATGATTAAGGAGGAGTGCTTGAATTGAAACTCATGAGGTTTCCGCAGTGCTAACAATGTATCTGAGAGCATCTAAATTCCCTGGCCTCCAGCTTGAAGTGCTTTCCACTCATCTTCGGTGCCGCATCCGAGATAAGATGTTTTCATGTCTTATGGGACACCCGGGAGTCGTGGATTACCGGTGTTTCATGTTGTAGACGGATGGTTAAAACATCTCTTTGGAGGATGGCACTGTATATGGGAATTGCAAGGTTATGGTTCCAGTTCCATTAAGAGTTCTTGTAGTATTTTTGAGGAGTGTTGTTTTTTTAAGGTTTACACCCATGTTGGGCATTTTGTAGAACTTTTAAGTGCATAGTTGACCCAAAAAGAAGTTTGGTGTAAAGGATGCTGTAGAAGATCTAACTTTAGCCTGATAGCATTGAAAACGCACATACCTACCTATATTAGGGTTGGGCTGATAGACAACACAATGCTGAGCCGGCATCGCCAATCCTCTGCCCCGCCCTCGTCGCAAACCCACTCTTGAAAAGTACACACTTAGGCCCCATTTACACTAATATACACACACACACACACATCCACACACACTGTCATGCTCTCGTCTGAGCTCCAGTGAGCAGTGCACGTCGGACAGTTTATCAAGGATGTACCGCTGGATCGCATCTCACTATAGTTGTTAAACGTAATATTCAGACATCCCAAGTCTCCCGAAACTCTCCTGCAAATGCATAGAGATTCCCGGATGAACGCAAATAAGTAAAATAAGTTGCGCACCCTTCTCACCCATCACAACCGGATCCGTCCTAGCTCCTCAGACATGTCGCAACACCGCCTCCAACCCCTCATAACCCCCCCACAACCACATGACAATGATGTTTCACATTAGACATCGTACAATGCCCAACCCTAACCTATTTGCCAAATTGTGTCATTCAAACCCACAACTACAGAAGTCATGAACACACACCCAATAAATGACCATAGCGGCTATTAACAGTACATCGTGAGTCATTCACCAGTAAGAGAACTTTATAACATTTTATAATACTACAATCTCAAATGTAAAATCCTTTTGGAATAACTGAATTATGTCTAGCATGTTTTGGGTTGTGTAGCAATCTAAACTTCTCAGTGTGTAATACTATTTCTTGTATGCAAGGATTTCTGCGATGACCGTGTGGTTGGACCGGCTAACGTCTATATGGAGATAAGCACTTTGTCTGACATGAATTTGTCTGGAGGGCAGAAGGTAATAAACTGAATGGGAGAAATAGCGGAAAGGCTATATTTTTGCAATTTATACCATATTTCAAAGGAGATATAATTAGGAAATAAGCACATATGTTGGGCATAATTCTTATATCATGAAGAGCGCCGTGTTTCCTACTAAACTAAAATATATTTGCCTGTCATTGAGGCGTTAGATACTGTATTAGCTATGTTGCATGAAAAATACTATAGTCAATTTTATAGTGTTTAGGAGCAAACTATAGATAATTACGTGAATTAAACTGTCGTAGTAATTATATTGTTGCAGTGTTACGACGCCACTGTAGTAATAAACAAATTATTCAATAGTCTTCAGTTTCTATAATTATACACAATCACAGTACACCACAGTTTACACCAACTTTACAGTATTTATCACAGTTTGTCTATGATACAGTATTCGGTACACTTCATACACTTTACTATGTTGTTCAAGAGCATGTTTATCATAAATTTCTATAGTTTTATTTTTTCCCATGCAAATATATTTTAGACGCGTGGACGCATATTTACCTTATTATTCATTTATTTTTGTAAAGGGGAAAAGTGTTCCACAATAATAACTGTTTAGTTTTGTCGCAAGCGTTGTATTTCTTTTGTGTTTGGTCAATTAACTTGCCACCAAACATTTACTGCTGCTGCGTGAATAGACGTTAACGTTACAGTTGTTTATTCTGCCAAAACGCCAGTAAACACTTGAATTATTGCAAAGAAAGATGGACATTTCATGGCAGGGTATTTTATTTATATTCTCCTGAATTTTGTATAATTGTGGTGGTGTTTGTATCAGATTTTTATATAATACATTAACATATTTATACACATTGCTAGGCCTGTATATAATCTTTATCGGTGCTGTCAAATGAATTATCGCATTCAAAAACAGCTTGTACACATGGATATATTAAATAAGTGTTTTACATGCCGACTTTTTTGTTTTTGTTTTTCAGCCAGTTCCTTGAATTTTCCCCCTTTTTGAGCAAAGATTTTTGGTTTTAAGTACATAAAATCGGTCTGGCATTTCTTATTTTGGCTTTTTTAAACAATTATAAATGACAGAAAACAGAAACATTTTGATGTTCTGATAGGGATTCCTATGTGGAAGAATAACTTCCTGCCCTCCATCTGAGTCTTGCACATCATCAATGACATCATGTGAAAACAACCTATACTAATTACTGCCAGATTCTTCTTAGCTGGCTAGGTAGAAGAACAGTATTTATGTTTTGTTTTTAAACTAAAAGAATATCCACAAAAAAAAGGAGTCCTTTAAACAGTAATATCATCACCAATTTCAGTGTTTACATTACATTTTAAAATTTTTTTTTTACAATACCAAGGTAACAACAACTGGCGCATTTGTATTGCATTCCAAAGAGTTCTGTTTTTACCACCAAATCTGTGCTGACTGGACTGGATTAGCACAATTAAATGGTCAAATGAATGGAAAAGTGGTTCTGTCGATGTAGTCAAGCTAATTCGTAAAGGGAAACAATCTACATAGGCTTTGCATAACTTAAAATATCAGTTTAAAACATTAATGCCCTTGTAAAAGCAGTATTGCAACAATGGCATCATCCTTCAGACCCGTTGACCTCTGTAGTTGCTGCCTCCAGCTTGCAAAGGCAACGGTTTTGACCCATTTTTTATTTAATTTTTTTGGTTGATAGAAGGCCTCTTGATGTTGGAAAGAAGTTCAGATTGATGTAGTTTGCTTGCCATCATCGTCATAGCACAAGGTCAGCACACCATTAGACGGTTTAGGTGACCAATCGTAATGTTCAGCCTGAACACTTTGGACAGACATTTTTTTTGTTGTTCTATGCCAAACCCAAAATATAAAAAATACAGAAAAATCACTTACTTTAATGAGTACTTTTTGAATGTGAAGAGACTTTCAACAAGCACAATGAAGTTTCTGAAGACACACATTCCAACTTTAACTTTGGCCATCCATGATGTTGGTGACTTTCTTCAACGGAGAAGATTGTTGTGGTTCTTGGTGACTCATCAAATCGAAGTGAACTACTACTGTTAATTTAGCGTATTCAATCATTTTATCATTACAAAACTGACCTAGATATATTTAAAGATGCATGAATGTTTGCGTTTCTATAGTTAACCTTTTACCCAGACTGAATTAAATTGTGCCTACTGCCAAGTACACAGTCATATGCAGATGTCCATATGCCTTTAATTATATACCAAATCATGAGGTATGACAATGATCAAATTGCTGTTCAGCATTGGGAAAAGCATCATGTGATACATTATGTCTTTCAGCAACGTATGTTTGTTGAATGCAAATGGTTGTTAAAACCCCATCGGGAGGAGGGATTGCCCACAAAGAACAAGTTAGAAAATAACTGGAGAATCAGCTGATGAATTGAATATGGTACAAGTAATGTGGATTTGAGAGACACTGTGGACTCGAGCAGACATGAGCTTTGTCTACTTTATTGCTCAAGCAAGAAATTATGGGACAATGGGAGCTCATTGACTTGACACATTTTTTGGTAACTGAAGAAATAAATTGCAATGACATTACAATAAAGGAAAAACAATACAAAATAGCTCAATAAAATTAATACTTGGCTACAGATTTATGTACTGCATACAAGATAAGAGTTCTATCTTAAGGGACACCAGAGAGTCGTAGATTGCTAGTGTTTCATCTTGTAGATGGATGATTTAACACATGTCTTTAACTGAATGTTACGAGGATGTGACTATATGTGAATTTTAAGGTTATGGTTCCAGTTCCATTAAGAGTTCCTAGTACTTTTTATAAAGTATTGAGTTTTTTTTTTAGTTTTTCATCAATGTTAGACCAACTTTTTTGAACTTTTTTTTACAGACTAAAAGATAAACTCATAAACTATACAGAATTACGGCTAATTTATGCATCTGCGTAGAGTAATTGGCATAACCCACGGCACCTGCCTTGCACGTAGCTGTGCATTTATACTTCTGCATGCTGTTTTTGTTGCTCTGCAATAACACTTCCAAAACGCGAGCTGGCAGTAGGCTTTGTGTTTCTCTGTATTGTGTTTCTTCATGGATGTTTTGTTTTTTTCTGAACACTACAAGTAGCTGAAACTTGCTCATTCTAACGTGGGAGTCAGCGAACTTGCAACAGCTTTAGTTTTGTGTTTACCCTCTGATTAAAGTTCCCATTAAGAGCTACTCTCAGCCTGTCCACACAAGTTACAGCTACCAAACCGACCAATCGCAGAACTTGTGCTATACATCAATGCGACGTATAGTTACATTGTTTGAGACGTGCATGTCGGCATCCCCGTCAGCTACTGCAAGGGTTATGCGCTCACGTGAAGGCTGCACCAGATCAAACTTATACTTTATTAAAGTATAAATCAGCCTTTACAGTATTGCTAAACACTCATGATTACAGACATAAATAGTACAAGAGTCTGCTTCCGTATTCCAAAACTCCTATATTTAAATAGAGATTTGTGATATACACAACTCATAATATCTCTGTTTTTTTATTTCTAGCTATATTTTGCTGTGGTTTTTAACTGACAAGCCCATGTTCAGCTAGACTCTGAAGTTGTCGGATCAGTGATTTAATAGCTTTATCACCAGAATCTGCGATAAGAGACACAAAAGGAAGGAATATAGCGGGATACAGAGGGATTATGGGAGGTTGACACTTGTCTTCAGTCATTGAAGTGCCCCAGGTGTCGTTATCAGAAACCATGATTACATCCTTGTCAGACCTCTAAGTTTCTAATCCATCAGTGCTCTTCTTTTGCCCCCTAATACCTCCATTGACACATCCATCCATGCTAGTGATAGCTTTGTGGAGTATAAAATGAGATCTTTGTGGCTGCCGCTTGCGTTGGAAGATCAATAGATTGTATAGGAACACTCCACTTTTTCTGGAAATGGGTTCATTTAACAACTCCTCTAGAGTTAAACAGTTTTATTATTTTTGAATTCATTCAGTCCATCTTTTAGTCTGGCGTAGCTTAGCTTAGCATAGATCATTGAATCGGATTAGACCATTAGCATCCATTAGAGTTTTTATAATTTTTCTGTATAAAGTTTGGCTCTTGTGTATTTACATTGTGTACTAAGACTAATTTCTGGCATAATAATCAAGGAACTTTGCTGCCATACTATGGCTGCAGCAGATGCAATGATATTACTTAGTGCCATTACCTGCATCCATGGTTTTCTATTGATCTTAGCATGATGCTAATGGTCTAATCTGATTCAATGATATATGCTAAGCCAATTTAAAGGTACTCCTGCCAGACCCAAAGATCTTCTGAATGGATTAAAAAAGGGTTAAACTCAGCTGTGGGGAGCTCCCAACCTAAGATGATCCTGAAGGGGATCTTGGAAAAAAAAAAAGTGGAGTGTTTCTTTAAAGTACTTCTTCAGGTCTTATAGAACTGAGGGAGGTCAGTGCTGTAATTTTTACAGTTCATCAATTTCTGATGGATTGAATTATGAATAAAATAAAAGGATGAAGGAGATTTTTTTTTCTTATAGGTTGGACTGAATGGAGTGAAAGCCAAGTGGTATTGCTGACCTAGTTTGGCATCTGTTAAAAGTAGATTAAAAGAAATGGACATTTTAAAGGGAATGAATCCTTCCACCAGTCTTTTGTGTGAAAGGCTTTAAAAAACACACATGCCAAAGATGCTTAGCTCCCTTTGAAGGGTTCATTAAGCCTTTAAGTAACTGGCATGAAAGGTCCTTCGAAGGCCATCGTGTTTCCTTTCAAAGAGTTTTTAAAATATTTTTTCACCTTCCAACTTTTCATTGCATTCGAATAAGTACACTCTAGTGTCTCTTCAACCTCATTTTAACTTTTCTGCTGTAAATTGTTGAGTAGAAATGAAATTATTATCAGCTTCTCTGCGTTATTTGGCCCTTTGGTTTTGTTTGATATTCCTTTCATGCTCCTGTGATTATTTAGTCCAACTAATTATAGCTTGTTTTACATATCTGCGTTGTTTTGCATGTCTGTCACGTCAGGAGCAGATTAATAGTGCTCATCGTCTCAGACAGAAGTTGAGGCAATGATGCATGGAAATAGAGTCTGTTTCCTTCTCCCCCAAAGCCAAAGTGTTGCTCACCTTAAGTCACAACTGGAAAACTAGCATTTCTAATCCACAACAAGGTGGGAAAATTGTATCGTTTTGAATAGACCTGCAGGAATTTGAGAAAAAAGTTCCTGCATTTTCTTCTCCTAATGGAACCATGCTGACATAAAGTAATGTATTCACTTTTTGGATGGTAGTTATTCATTTTCATCACCCAGTGAGTGTTTTAGTTGGTTTAATTGACGGAACCCCTGCCGCACCGTATGCATGCGATTTTTAGTTCAAGATGTCCTTTGATATGCTTTGATATCTTTCTTTTAGATCCTAGCGAATCAAACGCTCTAACAGTGATAAAAGACAATTTCATCTGGATATTAGGTCTGTAAATTCAGAGCGTTTTACATTGCTGTTTCTATTTAGAATGGCTACCGTTTATATTATGTGAATTCATGTTGCAAATCACAAATATAAAAGTGATTTTTATTAGCTTGTTTGAGGTAGTGTGACGTGCAGAGTGGAAACCGTGCAGGGATGTTGTTCTGTAAAGGCTTATGTATCTTTAAAGACACTTTAAGTGCCTTTTTGTGCTAAAGGAAATTACAGTATTTTTTATGGACAAGCTGTTTACCTCTGTCTTATTTCCAAGGGAAACAAAACATTCAAGATGAATAATGTAAGGGAAAGAGGAATTGGTGGTGTTAGCTGAAATGAAATGGTGTCTCGGAAGTGAAGAAAGGCATTCAATTTTGATAAAAGACTGATGATGTTTGTGTTGTTGTTTGGAGTATAGTAAAAATGTGAACGTGCAATAAGTAAGTACATACATAAATAGGTCAAGTGAAGGTCAATGATTTGGCACATTCTTGTTTTAGAAGTCTCAATGATACAGAGAATAAATCCCCATCTGAAATTTGTTTTTGTTTGACTTTAAAACTAATTTCCAACTTAAGATGACTTTTGCATAGCCTTTTCCAAGATGAATTAAAAATTAATAAACTGTAAAGATCTCTTTATCTCATGCATTTTGAATTACATCTTGTGCCCCTTTAGCTATATCACACCAATCTGTAGCTACAATCTTTCTGAAGAGTTTTGCTTTAATGATCCAATAATCTGATTGCAGCATGTCTTATTATTCTCAGTGCATCAAGCGTTTGTCCTGCTGCACAAAGCTAATCGAGATTGTCTCCGTCCTTTTTGTTTTCCCAGCAGGACAAAATGGAAATCTGCCAGTGTTTGATTATCAGGTTTGGAGGAATGGTGAAATAGCAAAACCGATGCAACATGGCTGCCCACAGGATCAGAGTAACCAACAACAACAATGTGCTCCCTAGGTGTAAATCAGAGGGCACTCTTATTGATATTGATGAGGGAGTGACTGAGGCGAGTCTCGTAGATGTCAAAGGTCAGTATATTACACCGCTAATAAACCTACAGTACCTTTGATTCAGTCGTGCAATGTAAATTTCAGATAAGTAATTCATATCAATTTGTTTAACGTTACAGTGCCTTCTCCCAGTGCCTTGCGTTTGGCCCCATCGACTTCATTTGGGACTGCACGGGAAGTTGTTGCCATTAAGGATTACTGTCCATCCAGTTTTACCACCTTAAAGTTCTCCAAAGGGGATCATCTCTATGTGCTGGACACATCTGGAGGGGAATGGTGGTACGCCCACAACAACCGAGAAATGGGATACATTCCTTCAACATATGTCCAGCCAATCAACTACAGGAACTCATCTCTTAGTGACAGTGGAATGATTGACAATCTTGGGGACTGTTCGGAGGAGGGCGCAAAAGAGCTAGACCTTTTGGGGGAGTGGACTGGAGTGTGTCTGAAACCCTCCCTGCCTTATGACAACAACAACCCTTTCTCCATGCTGTCCTCAACCAACCCATTTCTAAATGGGTCTATGGATGATGTCCTCGATCAAAACAGCAACGAGAAGCCGAATCAGTGCAACAGCATGGATTTACTTTTCTTTGACTTGCCTTCAGCTCCTATCTCCACCACCAGCAACACAAAAGGGTACAGCATTAGTGGCTTTGATGGGACATCCACCAGCGCTGATCTCGAAGCCTTGCAGATGCTTCGCAAGGACAATCCCTTTTTTCGGAGCAAGAGATCCTACAGTTTATCGGAGTTATCAACCTTACAAGCTCAGTCAAATCCTCCATTGCCTTCATCAGGGTTTTTTACAGGACTTAAAGCTCCCTCGCCCGAACAGTTTCAGAACAGAGAGGACTTCAGGACAGCATGGCTAAACCACCGAAAGTTGGCACGATCTTGCCATGATCTTGAATCTCTTGGGCAGAACCCAGGCTGGGGTCAAACACAACCAGTAGAAACCAATATTGTCTGCAAGTTGGACAGCTGTGGAGGGGCAGTACAGCTCCCAGATACGAATATCAGTATTCATGTTCCCGAAGGCCATGTTGCAGTAGGAGACACTCAGCAAATATCTATGAAGGCTCTACTAGATCCTCCTTTGGAACTGAACAATGACAGATGCTCCACTGTCAGTCCAGTGGTTGAAATCAAACTGAGCAACATGGAGATAAAGTCATTCATTACCTTAGAGATGAAGGTATCAGTTATGACTAGGACGGAAAGTCCAATGGCGGAGATTGTATGTGTGAGAAGTGATTGCAAAGAGGGTCCCTATTCTCCTGTTCCACAAGCTTACATTTATGGTGATACCATACAAGTTCAGCTGGACAACTTGGAGCCCTGCATGTATGTCGCAGTTGTTGTCCAGGCTAAACATGTTTCCTTCAGTTCAAATGTATGGAATCATATGGTGAAGAAAGTTACATTGGGCCTCTATGGGCCCAAACATATTCACCCGTCTTTTAAAACTGTTGTGGCCATTTTTGGCCATGACTGTGCCCCTAAGACTCTACTAGTAAGTGAGGTAGGGAAGCAAGCAAAATCTGCACCCCCTGTTTCCCTACAGCTATGGGGGAAGCACCAATTTGTACTTAGCAGACCTCAGGACTTACAGATAGGCATGTATTCAAACATGTCAAACTATGAGGTCAAGGCAAATGATCAAGCTAGGGTTGTTCGTGGGTTTCAGATCAAACTAGGCAAGGTGAGCAGGCTCATCTACATGATTTCATCACGGAAAGCAGATGAGATTTCTGACTTCACGCTACGTGTCCAAGTAAAAGATGATCAGGATTGTATCCTTGCGCAATTTTGTGTTCAAACACCCCAGCCGCCCCCTAAAACAGGGATGCGGAACAATGGGCAAAGGCGGTTTCTTAAGAAGAAGGAAGTTGATAAAATAATTTTGTCTCCTTTAGCAATCACCACCAAATACCCACAGTTTCAAGAACGCTGCATTACCAACTTGAAGTTTGGCAAACTGATCAAAACCGTTATCAGACAGACCAAGAATCAGTACCTGCTGGAATATAAAAAAGGGGATATCATCGCCCTTCTTAGTGAGGAGAAGATCAAACTCAAAGGACAACTATGGACCAAAGAATGGTACATTGGATACTATCAGGGAAAGATTGGACTTGTGCATGTAAAAAATGTACTTGTGTTGGGAAAGGTTAAGCCTATATACTTCTGTGGGCCAGACCTAACAACCACAATGCTGATGGAGCAAATCCTAAAGCCCTGCAAGTTTCTCACTTACATTTATGCCTCTGTGAGGACAATACTTATGGAAAATCTGGGAAACTGGCGAGCATTTGCTGATGCTCTGAGCTACGTGAATCTTCCTTTGACGTATTTTTGCAGAGCAGAGCTGGATAGTGAACCCGAGAGAGTTGCCTCTGTGCTGGAGAAACTAAAGGAAGATTGCCTCAACATGGAGACCAAGGAGAAGAAGTCTTTTCAGAAGGAACTAATGATGGTAAGCCTCCATGTGCATTAATTTGTCTGACTTGCATATTGTGGTTATGTTTGCTTTCTGAATGCACTAGATACCCTGTCCGAAATGGACGACTATTGGAAAATTGGTCACAAAGTACTTGATTTAAACCTGCTTTATGCAGTCCTGCTTATCTGTCTTTTCTCTTATTAATGCTTGGGGCTAATTCTGATGAGAGTGCACTTGCTCTCGTGAGCTGCTCTCTGCTGCCTTTCTTATCTGTACAGCTGTGGAAACCTGCAAGTGCAGCAGCAGCCAGAACCCTGCATGGTTTGCTCACTCTCAAACTGAAAGAAAGATTGTATTAGTTTTTTATCACTGGGCACAGGATGTCCATGGCTGGTAATATACAAGTTGCCTCTGCCTAATCTCTACAGTGTTCAGAAATACTAATTGTTCGGTGTCCTTTAAAGATTAGTTAATCTATAAATGAAGGTACTGTCATATTTTATTCATGATGTAACTTAAATATATAGTGGCACTTGTCTGATATTTTGGTATCAGTCTTCAGTCACTGTGATTAGATTACAAAGAAAGAAAGTTGGATTAGACATTTAACATGAGTGGGTGAGTTGTGAACAAACAACTTCTTTAGTTCAAGATGTTCTTTCCCGCTATTGTGTTATTGATAAGTTAGTATCTCAACATCACAGAATGTAAGTTGTGAAGCCATTTCTACCTTACATAGCCATTCCACTAGCATTACCGTATATCTCATTCATTAGTAATAAGTTTTATGCCCCACTTCTGTCAGCTCAGAAAAAGTGGTGCACGGAGAAAGATACGTGTTATCGGTTGTTCAGGCTGAATAGCAAGAGAAAGGAAGGTCTTTTCTTTTTGCAAACGTTAGCTGTAACATCTTGTCTTGGATAAGCAACACAAATAAGCAACACATTTTAGGTGTTTTTGAAGGTCCAAATGGGGATGCTGGGTTGTCCCTGATATTAGTGTTAAAGCGATAGATCCCTGACAGGAGTCTTTGTTTTATTGTCCACTACACAACAGACAGAGCTTTTGTTGAAGTTAAATTATTCAAGACTCGAGTAGGCGGTAAGCGTCTTTTACAGGGTACAACACCTCAGCAATCGTTCGCATCTCTTTCAGTGTGTTTCTGCTGGCTGAGAGAGAGCTTCATCATTGTTTCCCTGCCGTGCTTCAAGTGCTGACACATTCATCAAGTGGAGATGAGGCTATTATTCCCAAGGCCTGACGTCAGAGGATAGTTGGTTGTCTTTTGTGGAAGAGAATCGATTTTGAAATTGCAGTCTGTAGTCCCTGATGGGCACACAGCCTCCCTCTTGCTATTATTTAGGGGTCTGTCATTTTGAGTTTGGTAATTACGGCCGATGATTTTTAGCTTGGTGACATTTGGAGTTGTGCAGACAATGGGATTGAAGAAATTTTGCTCTGCGTCGAGTCTGACAGGCCAGCTATTAAGCATAGCGTAGCAATTTATAGGTCTTCCAAGCTAATACCCCCCTGTATTGTGATTTTAACAATTTAGTATGCTGCTTCAATATCCTCACTTACTGTTAGCGTTCCCCACACATGCAAATGTGCTTAGCCTAAATCCATAAATATATGACTTTTCCTATTATGCCAAATTTTGTCATGTCACAAATGGCAGCTTGCCACCTATACTCAGCAAGCTGTGCATTTTGAAAGCTTGTCTAGTTGGTGGTTGGCGAGGCTTTCTGGAAGCTTCCAAAAGCTAAAAGAGCTTGGCAGCTGCCTCAGCCATATCTAAACACTCCTAAAATAAAACCAAACAGCAGGGGGGCACCCCAAGGCTGTCAGGCTAGTAAAGAAAAAGCTAAACAGAGGCATTTTAATGTGCCTGGTTTAAATATTTGGTGTGGGCAGAACTGAGGTTATCGCCAGCTAACAGCAAGCCACCTGCTTTGGGTTTAGCGTTGTTGCTTTGTGTAAATGTCACTGTAGTGTTTCGTTGAAAGATAGCATATTTATATTGGTTTATGCTAAAATTACATGGGTGTTTGTGGAGTACTATAATCTCTAGCTGTTTCTGCAATCGATTGAGTGCGTTTTTATCTCAGGTTGCTGACAGCAAGCTGACAGTCTTGTGTCTCTGTCTGGTTCAAACTGGCTGTTTTTGCCCCTAAGGGTTAAATAATGCATTTATAAGAGATTTCCGACAGCTCCTGCCTGAGGATTGCCTAAGCCCTGACTTTTTTTTCCTCAAATAGCCTTGGAGTGGTCGGACACATTTTGCATGCTTCTTTAGAAATCAATGTGAAACACGACCTTCACCCCTCTCTGCCCTCTGGTAGCATAGCTAAAATTAGATTATATTTCTGGGACTACTCGACCATAACTGCAACAATTGGTCTCATTTTACAGTCATTATTGTGAGTGTAAGTAGTGTATTGACATTTAATGTGGCCGCCCGCTACTGTATTCAGGACCATCATTGCTGTAGCTTTATTGCATTTCACAATGAAAAGCTGAAACCTCTCACCGTCTTTGTCTCTCAAATACTCTCATTCTAATTTGCATACCATCTGTTCTAAATAGAATACAAGGTTAGAACTTGTGGATTCTGCATTGTGGGTAGTTTGTTGAAATAGTATAACCAAATAGGTTGTCAGTATGTTTCGTTGCATTTTTTTTCCCGTCTTGGTCACTTTATTAATCGCTGGTTGCCACATCGGAAAGAATTGCCAACTTATCCAGCACATATTTTGAGCAGCGGATGCCCTTCCAGCTGCAACCCGTCTCTGGGAAACATCCATACACACTCATACACTATGGACAATTTAGCCTACCCAATGTACCACATGTCTTTGGAGTGTGGGGAAAACCAAAGCACCTGGAGGAAACCCATGCAAACGCAGGGAGAACATGCAAACTCCACACAGAAATGCCAACCGACCCAGCCAAGGCTCGGACCAGCAACCTCCTTGCTGTGAGGTGACAGCACTACCTACTGCGCCACTGCATTGCTAATGTTTAGGATAGATTTTAGATGAATTTAGCAAAATATTTGAATGTTTATTCACACTGAAGTTTTGTTAAATTTTAGCTCAATGTTAACACATCATGCTAAAAATGTGTAAATATACATTTTTAATATGTTTATTGTATAATGTTGAAGATAATGTTAAAATTTGAAATGTTGAAAATGTTGTTTTTTCAAAACTATTAAGATATAATAAAAGAGTTTAGCTTGCTATTTAGCTATTAGAACACTTATGTCAACTAGTGTTGGGTATCGTTTGGGGTTATTTTGATACCAGTGCTAAATCGATACTTTAAAACGGCGCCTAAACCAATATTTATTTTTATTTTTTATACATTGTAAAACAATTTAAAAAATACAAAATGGACCACATAAACATGTATCAATAAGCAAATACACTGTAGAGTATTTTGAGCAACAACAACAAAAAAAAAACAATTAAACAAAAACAAATAAAAGAAATAAATAAAAAAACAATAGTGCAATCTTACAAACAGAAAAAACAAGTCTACAATGTGTTGACCAGAACTAGTATCCAGTACCAAGCTGGGAGTTGGGTGTAGGGGACTCAATCAGAAGCTGAAGAGTTTGGATGTGTTTGCGAAGATGTTCCCCTAGTTTTTTCTAATTTCATAAAATAAAGAGCATTTCTTATCCAACAAGTGTGGGAAGTTGGGTAAAGGCTCTTCTAGTTCTAATTAATCGCATAGCCAGAGGGGTCAAGAAGGCTACAAAGTCTACAAAATGAGAGGGTGGTGTGGCTGGGCGGGAGAACCCTAAATAAACCAATAAGTTGACACGATGGGATATCAACAGTGCTAATAACAGACAACGAAAGGAAAATTTCCCTCTAAAAAGAAAGCAGGGAAGGACGGGACCAAAAAGAATCAATAGACTGGTGGATGTGAGCTAGCCTCCTCTTGCACCAATGAGCTCTGTGCACTAAACCGATACTTTTGAGCCACAAAATTATAGTGGAAAATCTTTTTATTAGATAAAAAATTGTTTTAAACATTTTAGTTGAACAATATAATTAAAGTTTAAAGTATACATCAAATCATATTTTATATATTTGAATTGCATTAATATATTTCTGTTGATCATTTGTTTGTTCGCATGAATGCAAGATTTGCGTTATGCAAAATTTTATTGCATTAGCTTACTACTAACCTCTGGAAAGTCAGTGTCATCAAAATCAGTGAGTGAACTCTTTCTAGGGTTATGACTTGAATGGTCACTGAGAACGTTTACATAGACACCAATACTCCAATTTTATTATGAAGTGTCAGATGATGTCGTACATTTCAAGTGTCTTGAAAGTGTCAGATGATGTCGCAAACTGTCAAAGACAGTATTTAATTCCATTTGTTCGCAAATGTTTCATTAAGTTTGACATGTTTCCCACGCAACTTTTGTAACACATCTACTGCACGTTGCTGTGGCAGAATCCTTGCTTTTAAAATAGAGCCATACTTTAGACTGCTTACTTTAAGCAAATTTGATGAACGCAATCATGGGTGTTGATGAATCTGAAGGGAGTCGCGCAGCGGATGCTCTGTACTGCGCGCTTTACCTTCCATAAGCAGAAAGAACATACGCCTAACATTGCTGACGTTGTCCGTAAAGTTGTTTAGAATTAAATGTCTATAGATGGTGTGACGATGCATATCTATCTGTGCCTATGATGCACCCCTTGATGCTTCTCACGTCCTTGTCGCAGCACCAGTGGCACAGAAATTCATATGATGATTCACTCTGGAACATACTGGTTACATAGTTACTGGTACCATCGGTACCCAACCTTAATGTCAACATAGATGCTTATGTCCAAATTTTGTTATATAAGAGTAAATGAAAGTTGTATAAAAACATTATTTTTACTAATTGCTAACATTCAAAGAATTTTGTTACAATAGTAGCATATTAACTTGACGTACATACTTTTAATCTCTCATATGAGCACACAACATCTCATAGCTAAAATGGGTTAGCATGTCCAATTAGCATTCATCACCGTAACCTTTTCAAAACCACTTTCTGAGACTTTGACTTATGCTAACCGAACCGCAACATGATTGAATCCAAATCATTTACATTCATTGCTAAGATCCATCAAGACCCTTCCTATTAAATAACATCTTACAACTGAGATCAAGCCGCTCTTGTCGACAGAGATCATTTGTTTCCCGGGGTTACGTTTTTCCTCGGCACAGTCAGTTCTGACAGCAGACATTTGTTGTCAATTTATTTCCTGAACCCTGCAGTCTAGAAAGCACCTTTGCTGTGTGGCTCTCAGTCAGGACTGTCTGATCCGGCCGAGTTTTGTGGTGCCAGTGGTGGATGTTGGCAGGTATAATCTGTCTGATGATGGGGGAAACCAGGTGATGGGAGGATGCCAAAGATAAATCTATAACTGCTGTGATTCGTTTCCATTGCGTGATTGATGCCGTGATGGATCGCTCGGTAATTGAACGTTTGAGATATCTTGCCATCATTCTCTGAAATTAAACTTATTGGGAGGGAGTCAGCTGGATCCGGAGGGCTCAGGAATGCCACAAATTCAGAGTCGCAGTGTGAAAATGACATATTAGGATATTATGTTATCACAGGTGCATGAAAAGCCTAACATTGGTGTGGGAAATAAGGTCTGGAAATGGAATTTTTTGCTATTCTTTCCTTTTTGGGCATTACATTATCTGACTTGACAGTTTAAAAACATTCCAATAATAATTAGTATTATTTTTTTTTTATTTTTAAATTACATTTATTTATCTATTTTATTAATTAATTTATTTATTTTTACCTTACCTAAACTTACTTAAGAATCTGGAATTATACTACCTGACAAAAGTCTTGTCACCTATCCAGGTTTAGGAACAACAAATATTTACTTGACTTCTAGTTGATCATTTGGTATCACAATTGGCTTATATGAAAGTCAAAGGCCTCTAGATTACGCTTTTACCAAAATAAAATATGATCATGCCTTGATTTTTAAGTGTTTAATTTGGACAGTAAGGTCTGACTTTGCTCATGCAATAGTCTTATCACTTAACAGAAATATTGTGCAGTATAGAATATAAAGTCATGGTGCAGTGGAAAAAGAATGAATAATGTGTATGACTCACATGAGCTTGAAGGACTGCATCCATACATCTCTGCAATGACTCAAATAACGAAGTCATCTAGAATGGCAAAGAAAGCGATCTTGCAGGAATTCCAGAGTTCATCAAGATCCTTTGGATTCATCTTCAATGCCTCCTCCTTCATCTTACCCGACATGCTCAATAATGTTCATGCCTGGTGACTGGGCTGGCCAATCCTGGAGCACCATGACCTTCTTTCCTTTTAGGAACTTTGATGTGGAGGCTGAAGTATGAGGAGCGCTATCCTGCTGAATGATTTGCCCTCTCCTGTGGTTTGTAATCTAATGGGCAGCACAAATGTCTTGATACCTCAGGCTGTTAATGTTGTCATCCACTCTGCAGATCTCTCACCCCCCCCCCAAATTTAATGTAACCCCAAACCATGATTTGTCAATCACCAAAATTCACAGATTTTTGTGAGAATCTTTGGTTATAAGTTGTTGCTCTTACAACTGGGATCAACGACAAGACTTTTGTCAGGTAATGTATTTGGGGAAGAGATAAAGTGTTTAAAACATTTTGGAATTTAAGTAATAATAATAATAATAATATGCTGTTTTATTATTTATTTTTATTCCCATTTTTCTAAATTTTCTCAATTTTAAGCTGATTTAGCATTTCACAATTTAGCATTTAACCTTTTTTCAAATATTATCATTGATCAACTTTTGTACGTGAGATGTACTTAATTTAAAAAAAATAAAATACATCATTTTCAACACTATGATCCTTTGTTTACGACAGTAAATTAGATTTTAGTCAGATTCCTGCCTTGCATACCAGGTTTGACTTCTTTCTTTTGTTGCGTGGATGGATATCCTTGTTTGCTCTCTGAATAAGTGATGGATTATCATTTTTGGCTGAACTATTTTTCAATATGTTGGGCAGAATGCAGAACAAATCTGATATTATACATTCACCCGCAGAGAAGGAGGAAAAAAAATGCCTTCAACTAGAAAATAAACCTCCCCTCATTATTCTTCTACTGGTGAGAGAGAGAGAGAATATCCTTGACGGCTTCATTTTATTTGCTTTTACAGCTAAGAAGAAAGATCTTTGGTCTTCCTCCTACTCATCGGCTTCCCTTCCTCCCTGCTGTTTCCTTTCTTTCCATCTTTTTTTTGCCTCGCATCTCTATCTAAACTACCGAAACGCAGGAAGCCACAGCGGGCATCCAAAATAGTGGAAAGGAGATCCCAGACTTTCTAAACTCACCGGTCAATTTTATCTGTCCTTCATCCCTGTCAGGTTGTCTCTGGGGAAAGCAGACACTTTTGCAATCCCATTTGAGAGCATGTCTTTTATAGTCAACCGTTCAGCCACTGTTCCCACTCTCTTAATGGCTTTTCTCTCTTCTTTTTTTTAGTGATTGGAACTTTTCTGTAAAACCTGAAATTGGTTTGAAACCAGCTTTCAGGTCAGAAAGTCTGAGGAGAATTCCTTGTGCTTAAAGCAATAGTTCACCCCAAACTGAACGATCAGTCATCTTTTGGTCACCCTCAAGTGGTTCCAAAACATTTTGTTCTGTTTAACTTTGATGAATGTTAGAAAGAAAGAAAGCAAATCTGCGGAATTTGGTGGTAACTGGTTTCTTCAAAATATCTGCTTTTGTGTTGAGTAGGCCAAAGAAAATGAAACTCATTTGGAACAAGTGCAAGGTGAACTAGAACCTAAAGTTCCTTGACGAACTTTGATGTTGGCTTGTGAAATCCAACGTGACTGCACTGGGACTCAAAGGCAGTTGGCAGAAAGCGCATCGGCATCAGTGGGTGGTGAAAGTGAAGAGTTAGTTGGGGGAGGAGGGGGTAGTGAATGTGAATACCTGGTGGGGGCGGGGGTTTTGGTGAAGCTAACAAGGTGGTGGATGGTGAGGAGTGGGGTGTTGTAGATAAAGAGCCAGTAAGCTGGACTTTGTTCCAATGTTAAGTCAATGGGATTTGAAGTCTCTATGTTTTAAATGGAAGTTTCTTCATCATTGTATGTCAATGGGCAAATTTGGGGCACTCTTGCACCCCAGGGGTACAACTTACACACCAGTTTAATATGTAGATTTACACAGCTTAGCAGCCTCTTCAATTGTGGAAAATCACATGTTTCTAAGAATTTTTCTTTCAAAGTTATTATGTCAAAATTTGGTCCAATGTTAAGTCAATGGGATTTTTTTACAAGTTTTTCGGGTCAGCTTCTGGAAAACCAAAAGCCAGATCAGTTCGAAAACATATAGAAACTCGAGTCAGGGTAGTCTAAAAATCTGGCCGAAGTTTGGTGGTCATGGCATTAAAGTCCTTAGAGAAGAAGGAGTTTAGAAAAAGGAGTCTAGCTGTAGACATGGCAGTATACTATGGGTAATTATTGTGGAATGTACTGTACTCTGAGTAGCATTTGATATTTGTGTGTTTTAGGGTTCTTTATTAATGTGTTTCATTGTGAAAGTATCATGTGTTCATCATGAGAGACACATTTCAACCAGTTCACTGTCTCACAATGAGAAGTAATGATAATTTAACACAGTATGTACAATTAATAGACAACGCAAACATATGGATGGGATTGGAATTACAGAGTAAATATTGTGAGGCAGCTGCAAAGATGTTGGTTATCAAGTAATAAAAGCACAGCGGAAGTGGTATAACTGGTAAATGGTATAACTTAAAGATGCACTAAGCAAATTTTGAGATGAATGGAGTCCCAAACACTCACAACCAATCAGCAGTGTTTATGTTTTCAAATATCAATATTGTGACAACTTGTTCAGGATGCAGTGGC
This sequence comes from Danio rerio, assembly GCF_052040795.2. Taxonomy (NCBI): domain Eukaryota; kingdom Metazoa; phylum Chordata; class Actinopteri; order Cypriniformes; family Danionidae; genus Danio; species Danio rerio. The sequence continues at coordinate 14,466,548 of NC_141042.1, forward strand.
CTGAGGCAATTAAAAGCAGTAGAATATAACCCATGAGTAATTTATACTTGTTATACAACTGATGTAGTGCAAAACACACAAATCCAGCCTCACTGGAAATGTGCGCCCAGGGCTACATTTTTCCCCCTCTCAAATACGTTACTGAAGCACGTTTTCTTATACCTGCCATTTTTCATAAGTCCAACAGAGGCCGCTGTATACATTTTTGAGTATCTCAACATCTTTCTTGTGCGCGTCCATGAGAGAAGCTGGTTAGCCTGTTTGTAGTGCATAATATATTGAAGTAATATTGATTGACCCACCGACCACCTTCCCTAAACCCAACCAATAGTGTTTTCAAAAGCAAGCTAGAAAAGCAAAAAGCCATTGTGGTCACATGCTTGACCTCACATTGCTTTTTTTGAGAAGTTTGTTTTACCTGGTTTCTGGAACCAACCTTTGCCAGACTCAAACCTCGGTCTACTCAACTCAGATTCTTTGCCTTTTTACACACAAAATGGAACGATATGTACCCGCAAGCACATATTTATCGGTTCTCAAAAATGTTGCCCTGGGTACAGTTTCCTAATGAGCCTGTTTAAAATTATCATGAATTGAAATAAACCGTACAACATGATAGAGAAATATTTAAATCATCTTTAAAAATTCTGTATTTAACAGTCATTATTACTTTCATTGTAATTTTTCTGAAATGTAGTAATTATTACTATGACAGCAAAAATCTTAAGAAATACTATTTGATATTTGTATACAGATTTATTGTAAATGTCTATCTCTGTGTAAAGACATTTAAATAAATTCATTTTTAGAGCTAAGTTATGTTTGTGTTAGCATAAATATTTAATATGTATTAATATAGCATTATAGTATTTAAATAATCTTACCTCCCATATTTGCCTGCAAAGCGACACCAATTCCAGTCATTTTCTCATTTCTATTTTCAACCAACTGACTGAGCTTGGCATCTGCATTGTGATGTTTTAAGAGCCTTTTTGACTTTAATAACAGTGTGGTTGTGGCTCTCAGCCAGTTTATTTCAACGTTGTCCTGCACAGATGGTCACGTTTACATAAAACTCAGATATTCGCTCTATTCCAACCCCTGTCGACCATTCCAGCTTCATTAAAATGGTAACATTCTGAACAGGTGGCCTCCGGAATGTTCAGGGTGTTCTAGTTCCGGAACATTCCTTTGTGACGGACAGACTGAAGAATTCTGATCGTGCCGGAGGTCCCATTCCTTCACAATTCATCATTTTCTATATTAACCAGGTAATTTCGGCCTGAAATGCTCTTGTTGCATTCCAAACTGCTCCGATCAGGGTTTGACATTCCTGAGAGTCTGGAATCTGGAAAGGTATTCTGATGGGACAATGTTAGCATTTTTTTCAAGGCAGATTTTATCATGAGGACGGATAGAAAGTCTTTTATGCTTTAAGGCAATTCATTCCCTTCAGGTGAATAAAAAAGAGGGGATTTGGGGAATCACTCCATAATTCAGAAAATACTGTGAACAAAAATATAAATATATTCTATCTATCTATCTATCTATCTATCTATCTATCTATCTATCTATCTATCTATCTATCTATCTATCTATCTATCTATCTATCTATCTATCTATCTATCTATCTATCTATCTATCTATCTATCTATCTATCTAATCTATCTATCTATCTATCTTAAGTTTGCTGAAGTGGAGATTTATAGCTCAGTGTTGGAGAAAAGCTAATTTTGAGAAAACGGCCGTAAAAATAATCAATAAACACTTAAAAGTGTGTTTTGGAGGTTTTATTTACTATAGTCTCAAAAGAACTATAGTGTTTTGTCCTAAGAATTTAGTAGAATTTGAACATCAGTTTATTTTCCCATCTTAATACCAAACGTTTCAATCAAAACAGCTTCTTTTCCTCATTTTCATGAGTAACGCCAGACTGCTTTATCAGTGGATGCTCTTTATGGTCTTGCCAGTAAAACAAACATTTTCAACCGAAACGTCATTCTCATTGTTTATAGAGCTCGTTTCGGAAAGGCTTACGAAGATGAAAAAGTTCAGGAAGTGAATGCATAAATAAAAAATGTCTATTCAGAGGGCGGCATTTCACCAAACCATCTCTGGAAATAATCGCTTGACCCTGGGCTGACGAGACAGCATTCAAACAATAAATAAACCGTCTATTTCAGAGCCAATTCTTTCCTCTCTGACTCCATTGGAGGCTCATTTGTGGAGGGGATTGCTGTCAGTTAGTCTTTGACAAGTGGAAAGTCCTTCCTATTGCTGTTCAGATCTAAAAATGGCCCGAGCTTTCTCAGCATATTTGGCAAAATCTGATTATTGGAAATCTGGACTTTAAGTCAAAAGCATAATTGATGAAATTTGTGGTTTGATTCCCAATGGATGATTCTTTTGAACAGAATCTCAACACATTTTAAATATATAAGTCTGATTGCTAAGCAAATTAAATTGCACAAAAATCATGAATGGAATAGTTACTTTTCCTAACAAATTATTATTATTAATCGTTATTTCAGTTAATCAGACTCTATAATGTCATCTGATTCCTGAGCCAAGGATTTATATTAAACAATTGTTTAGCAAATCAGAAACTTAAGTACATAAGTATCAGATTTCCCAAATAAACGACTCTTGAATTGGATCTTTTTGGGAAATTAAAAGTCGTAATGTATATGATATTGTCTGAAACATACAGCTCTACCTGAAATCTGATTCATGAACAAGTGACTCTTCAGGCGGATCTATTATGATACACACAGCACCTACCAGTTTAGATCAATTCATAAACAAATGACTCCTTTGAACCAATATTCTTTAGTGAGTCAAAACATAGAGCTCTACCTGTAATATGATTCATAAACAAATGACTCTTTTAGGCAGATTAATTTGAAATATACAGCACAACCATTTTAGACCAGTTCATGAACAAATTACTCTTTTGAGCCAATTATTCTTTAGTGACTCAAAACATAGCTCTGTAATCTGATTCATGAACAAATTACTCTTTTGAGCCAATTATTCTTTAGGGAATCAAAACACACAGCTCTGTCATCTGATTCATAAACAAATGACTCTTTTGTGCCAATTATTCTTCAGGGAATCCAGGTTTACCTGTAATCTGATTCAGGAACAAATGACTCTTTAGGCAGATCACTTTGATGTATACAACACTAGCAGTTTAGACCAATTCGTAAACAAATGATTCTTTTGAGCCTGTTATTCTTTAGTGAATCAAAACATACAGCTCTACCTGTAATCGGATTCATGAACAAATGACTCTTAGGCAGATGTGTTTTATATATTAAGCAGCACTACCTGTTTAGACTAAACAACTCTTTTGAGCCTGTTAGTGAATCAAACATGCACAACTACTTTTTTCTTGTCATTTGTTGATTATTAAACAAATGACTCTTTTGAGCCTGTTATTCTTTATTGAATCAAAAAATACTGCTCTACCTGTAATCTGATTCATGAACAAATGACTCTTTAGACAGATCACTTTGATATGTACAACACTACCAGTTTAGACCAATTCATAAACAAATGACTCTTTTGAGCATTTTATTTTTTGTGAATCAAAACATACAGCTCTACCTGAAATCTGATTCATGAACGAATGACTCTTAGGCAGATTTGTGTTATATATTAAGCACTACCAGTTTAGACCAATTCAAAAACAAACGACTCTTTTGAGCCTGTTATTCTTTAGTGAATCAAAAATGCACAGCTCCTTGTTTTTGTCATCCTCCTAGTTTGATTAATGAACAAATGACTCTTTTGAGCCAATTGTTATTTAGAGAATCAAAAAATACAGCTTTACAGGTACCTGTAATCTGATTCATGAACAAATGACTCTTTTAGGTAGATCAATTTAATATAAACAGCACTACCAGTTTAGAGCAATCCATAAACAAATGACTCTTTTGAGCCAGTTACTCTTTAGTGAATCAAAACCAAATGCCAAGGCAGATCATTTTGAGTGATTTCCACTGAATGACTCTTGGGAAATGGTTCATTTCAGTGAATAATAACACACAGCTCTTAGTTTGCGATATATGTCGCAGAGGGTACGTTAACGCAGGATATTTGCTGCCTTTTTTGTAAGTAATTATCCGAAAGACTCATTCGTCATCAGTTAAAGGTTAGCTGGAGGTTGTTGTTAGCCGCAGTAATGCAACTCTGTGCATTTCTTGCGAACGTAAATGTGAGGTGAGCCTTCCAACAATAATAAATTACAAGGCCATTTGGCAAGAAAGGAAATTAGCAAGGACTGTTCAGCCGAACGTATTTTTTCCCCCTTTAATGACTGTGACATTTCGCCATCTCATCCCAAATGTCAGAATCAGCAGACCTCTTTCTTCTGTCTGGCTGAAAGCGCAGTGGAGATCAGTCGGCGATCGGCCCGCAATCAAATTAAAGCGTGCAGAAAGAGACACGGACAGAGAAGGATGGAGAGAAAAAAATAACAGAATAAATGGAAATGGCTTTTTCCAGGAAGGCAGAGTTTCATTCGTTTGAATATAAGATTTGCATTAAGTGGTGTCAGATATTGTTGCTGTAAATATGAGGCTGCCATCTTAAGAAAATTAAAATATGTGTTTGTGTGTGTGTGCATATAAATAGGTTACATATTTTTGCTGGTGTCTACTTTTTTAATTAGAGTATTGATTTAGGTTTTTGTACATGCAAAGCAGGTGTTTTTATATTATTATCTATAATACCAAGTGCATTATTGTCACGCGTATATGCGTGCGTGTAAGTGAATTTAACTCTTTATGTAACTATAACAATTAATTTTATTTCCTCAAAATTTTGTTGGTTGTACTTTTATGAGTAAGATTTTATGATTAAACGCTAGATTAATGCACAAAGTTTATATTACAACAGTTTTGCATTGTATTGAGCACATCTCTTTTTGAAAATGAATATTTTTGTCCATTTCTCAGTGAATTTAGGCAATGTATTTTGGTGCATTGAAACAAAACAGATATATTTATATAAAACATGTTTTAGTCATTAAACATATTTATTTTGTTAAAAAAGCTCCAGATTTGGCTTCAGTACTGACTAATCTAATGTATATGCACAAATATAATATTGTATCGCTTTCTGAATTTAAAAGATAGATTTGTGAGGGGTTTACTTATATGTTGAGTACTGTATATTGTTTACTGTATATTGTTTACATGGTCACATAGCAAGTCATTCAACAAGCATTTAGTTTGTGCTAGCTTTTGCAGCTAGACATTGCTTTACAATACCCTTGATGGGTGAACATTAGTCAGTGGGGGAGTGTCTTTTGTCTCTTCAGGTATGAATTATTCATGACCACTGTCACTCATACGCATACAGCTGAGATGACCCAACATATACTTTACAAAATGTAAATCATTGTAATGTTTTCTTTTAATGAGAGAACAAAATAGTTTTTACATAATTGTGAAGTAAATATTCTAGCATACAAGACTGGTTACTCAAAAGTCTTATTCAGACCCATTCAGTGTGTTTTTTGGACCTTATTTCAGCTACATTTTTTTCTTTAAATCCTACTAACCACGCATAATATTTTATTTTCTAAAAAACGCAAGCATGTACATCAATATTTCTCACATGTTATAGTGGCACAGTTTGTGCTAAATAAAAAAAGTACACATGATGGCTAACACTATGTAATATCAGAGTCCATTTGAGGCAAGTCATTTCACTCAGCAGCCATCTTTGCAGCCTCTCGCGCAGTATGCTTTGGGCATGTTTGAATAAGGAAACATCAAATTCTCCAAAATTACTTGCCAAGCTCACGATTGCAAATGCTATTATGGATAACCAATAAAATTCAACAACGACTGTTCGTATCACACAAAATCTACAAAAAACTCACAACTGGCCCGAGCCCCTCCCCCGGAGAATTGTCATTCTATATCGATCACTGATTGGCTCCTGCAAGGGGCACCAGCCCAACAAACTACAGTAGGTTCAAAATTTCCAAAATGTTTACAAACTTCTCAGTACAGAAATTGGAATTAACACAGTAGTTATATTAAATATTTACATTCAAATTTTCATTTTGTTCTGTTAAAAAGTGTAAAGATTAACTCTGTTATATTTAAATATTATATAATTTTTTCACACCTAAAAAAAAAAAACATTTATTTCAAAAACAGAAGACTTTTACACACAAAAAACCCTAAAACTATTTAAACCATCTGGGGAAACTGTATTCGTATCACAGTATATATTGCAGGGAAATAAAATATCGCATTATCAGATTTTTCTCACATCATGCAGCCGTTATAGCAACAGTTTTTGTTGTTTTTGTTCTCAATTTAGTTATATTTCTATTTTGCTTATAATCATATAGATTTTCTTCAAATCTTTTTTTTTCTGTATACTTAAACGTTTCGTATGTGTCTCTCCTTTTGTTGCTGTTGTTGTTCTGAAACTGAAAGTTTGTCATGTAGTTTATGCTTCACCTAAGCTTTTTTTGAAGTGGCTTCAATAAAGAATATTCATGCGTCTCTGGATTCAAACAATCCTCAGCGCTACAGCAGGAGAATAAATCTAAAATCCCCTCACAGCTTTATTGCTCTTTTGAAGTGATTCGCCGGAAGTTTCCGCCTCCCTCGTCTCTCTTATACACAAACCATGGTCTTATAAAGAAGAGGAAAGGAAGTCATTGACTTTATTTACCCATCAGGGGATGTTCTTGTGAACATCTTCTCATCACTCTGGGAATCTCCCTCAGCTCTGCTTCTGCTTTTCTTTCCTCATATTTTTCCCTTTTTGGGCTGGAGGGTGAAGGAGAGAGGGGGATTACCAGACCCCAGGGGTCCCGGCTCGGTCCAGACATGCCTGTGTTTGAGAGGAAAAGGGGTCATTTGCTCATCTGTGGACTAGACTGCAGTTTCCTGACCTTGTGTATTCATCTTTTGAGAAGTTGAGACTCTGGTTTATTGTGGATTTGTTTTAAAGCACATTTAGCGTCGCACATTAAAGCACTTTCATTTGATTGCGCATCTGTAGTGTTTGCGCTCTGAGGATTGTGACAATTGGATTTGGGAATAAGGCCTTCTTGAAGAGTTCGCTACAGAAGTATAATCTAAGTGTATATATAATGTGTGTGTGCGTTCGTGTGTGTGTGTTTGTTGTTCATTTAAGCTGATTCGCATCGTTATACATACAGTTGAAGTCAGAATTATTAGCCCCCCTTTGTTTTTTTTTTTTTTTTTGTTTTTTTAATATTTTCCAAATGATGTTTAACAGAGCAAGGAAATTTTCACACTATGTCTGATAATATTTTTTTCTTCTGGTGAAAGTCTTATTTGTTATATTTCGGCTAGAATAAAAGCAGTTTTAAATTTTTTAAATACCATTTTAAGAACAATATTATTAGCCCCTGTGAGCATTTTTTTTTTTGATAGTCATTATTATACAATGACTTGCCTAATTACCCTAACCAGCCTAGTTACCCTAATTAACCTAGTTAAGCCTTTAAATGTGACTAAGCTGTATAGAAGTGTCCTGAGAAATATCTAGTAAAATATTATGTACTGTCATCATGGCAAAGACAAAATAAATTAGTTATTAGAAATTAGTTATTAAAACTATTATGTTTCGAAATGTGTTGAAGAAATCTCCTCTCCGTTAAACAGTAATTGGGGGAAAAAATAAACAGGGGGGCTGATAATTTAAGGGGGCTTAGAATTCTGACTTCAACTATATGTGGGACTAGGTTTTGCATTGTATTATTTATATAAAGTATAAAGTAAAATAAAGTATTTTTAGAGTCATTTTACACAATTTTATTATTCATAAATTATTTATTTATTTTATTATATTAATTTTTTTTTTTTATTTTCAAAATCCCAGGGCATTGTTTACCAGAGCAAACACATTTTTAATTTTTTTTTTTGTAAAAAAAAATATATATATTATTAAAAATATATATTTTATATATTATTATTAATATACTTTTTTTATCATTTATTTATACATAAAAATTGCTAATGTATGTAAACTTGAAGGGTTAATATTGTTAACTACCCTGTTTTTTTTTTTTTGTTTTTTTTTTGATGGACTACGGAGCAAACACTGTTGTCCAATGACTTGCCTAATTAAACTAATCTAATCTAATTAAACCAGTTAAGCATTTGAATTGCACCTAACTAGACTAAAAATGAGTCACTAAAAATGACTAGTTAAAACTATTGTGTTGAAAAAAAAATCTCTCCATCAAACAGCACTTGGGGAAATATCAGATAAATAATGATAGGACGGCTATAAAATAATAAATATACACACACTATAGATGGATGGATGTTTTGTGGTGTATATAACATCATTTTGGAGTGAAAACATTATTGCATATAATGGTCTCACAAATATCACATCCTAATAACTCTACTAATATAACTCTCTAATGGTGTTATTATGAATTATAATGAAGATTTTATGCGAGGCCAGAGGGCAGCAGTAATGTTAATGGCGTTGTTCGGGAAACATAAGATTAAACAAACTCAAACATTTAAGGCTGTATGTGGGTTTTAATTATTAGCAAAACTGCAGGGCAGCATCTCAAACTGTGCTGTAAAAGGACATTTTCAGCCTTTTTTATGACCATTCTATGCACTCACAGGCCATGTTATTAGGTTATTAGGTACACTGCAGCAAATGATTTTCTTACTCTGAGTTTTTGTCTCTTTTCTAGTCTGGTCAAATCCAGTCTAGTCAAATCTAGTCTAGTCAAATCTAGTCTTGTTAAAAATCTATTCTGTTCAAATCTAGTCTAGTCAAATCTAGTCATGTAAAAATCTAGTGTAGTCAAATCTATTCTGTTCAATAGTCAAATCTAGTCTAGCCAAATCTAGTCTAGTAGTCAAATCTAGCCTAGTCAACCCTAGTCTAGTAGTCAAATCTAGCCTAGTCAAATCTAGTCTAATAGTCAAATCTAGTCTAGTCAAATCTAGTTTAGTTGTCAAATCTAGTCTTGTAAATACTTAAATCATGAAGTGTTTTCTAGACATGTAAAAATGTTTTGCTTTCAGATATAATAGTTTTAAGAGTTTTTCCTTAAAACAAACAACTGAATCTGCCAATGGGGGTCAGTAAAATTATCTTATTTTAAACCAAGAAAACCTCATTGACAAGTAAATATGAACTAATGAATGAAAAGCCACTTAATTTTGACTTACTATTCAAATAAGATAAATAACAATGGTTTTTGATTTAACAGTTATATATATATATATATATATGTCTAGAAACAAGAACAAAAACTCTACAAAAAAAAAAAGTTTTACAATGTAACCTAATGTGCTAATAGCTGGTTTAATCTCCTTTATCTTCAGAACTGCCTTTGGCGCAATGCCAATTCCATTTATTCACCCCTACTCCTTGGCCCATGAAACAGTGTGAAGGGGAAGGGCCTCAAATTTTACCCCTAAGAGATGGGACTACACTACAACACCTGCGCACATTATCATATGTCATCGTGAGCTCTAACTTCATTTGAGATCGACAACAGCCACTGCTGTAGCTATTCTAGTTGCGTTTTTTTTTTTTTTTTTTTTTTTGGTATAAATCTTAAGGAAATCACATTTTCGTCTATGTAAACACACGAAAACAACATTAACATTATAGCAGACACTGTAAAAAAACGGTCATTCCCAGCCACTAGACTTTTCTGACAGGGTATTCGAATATCAGATGTGACAGTATGTTGTGGGATTACTATACAGGAGTTATTACAAGGGATTATAGACAGCAAAATTTAGCTTTTTAAATAAAGTTTAAAACACGAATGTTGTTATTAATGTATTAAAACATATGCTTGTTTGTTGTAAAAAATCCTAATAATGACAAAAAAAAAAACAAATTTGTGCATCTCCTGACTTCCATGAGCAGCCATTTTGCTGTTGTAGATGGTGTATATTGGAATGTGTAGATGAAAATTTTCTTACCCTTTGGTTTCGAGTGTGCTCCTGAAAATTAAAAATTTCAAGGGGTATCTAGCCCTTCCCCTTAGGCCTTCAAGTTTAAGAGTGTTGGGACACCCCACCCCTTCATGTGAACACTTAAAGCGAGGGAAAGCTCTAAGGGGTAGAATTGGAATTGGGCCTTTATTTCTGTGTAGCATGCATTCTACAAGCTGCTGGAAACACTTTTTGTTTAGACATATTTTATTAACAGTGGAGTCTTTTTAGTAACTGTTTCTGTGGAATGTAAATATGACGTTTCTCTCTGTGTGTTTCTCATCCAGGCTCTTCTGAAAATCGACTGTCAGGGTTTGGTGGCGCGGCTCATCATGGACTTTGTGCTGCTGACGACGGCTGTTGAAGTGGCTCCTCGCTGGAGGGATCTCGCCGAAAAACTGGCCCACGTATCCAAGCAACAAATGGAGGCCTATGAGGCTCCACACAGAGATAAAACCGGCATGGTGGACAGTGAGGTGCGGACTCAAATAGAACACTTTAAGGGGTTCGATCAACCAAACATTAATATTTGCTCACTTTTTACTCGCTCTCAAGTGGTCGCAAGCATTTGAGTTTCTATACTCTGTTGAGCACAAAGGGAGATTTTCTAAAGAAGCTGAAATTCTGTAACCATTGACGTTCATTGTAACAAATACTATGGAAGTCAATGGGTTTCCAGCTTTTTTCAAAATATATTATTTGATGTTCTACAGAATAAAGAAAGTCAAACAGGTTTGGAACTAGTGGTGAAGGTTGAGTAAATGATGATAGAATTTTTAATTTTGGCTGATCTGTCCCTTTTAAAATATGTTTATATTTGAAGATTTCAGATGCAAAAAACTCTAAATCCCATCTAAAGTTTTCTCCTTAAATGAGAATTTTTCTAAGCGTCCTACATTTATGGTAAAGTATTTCACTTTAAAGGCAATGAAAAGAACTTGTTTGCGACTATAAAAGTAATGTTTCTGAGCCTACACAAGCTCAAGAGTCTGAGAAATATGCTAATTTTTGAAGAAAATATTAAACAGCATTTAGAGGTTTTTGCATCTAAACTCTTCGTTTTTTCCCCACTTGAAATTTTACTAATTGCATTTTGTTTTCCCATTTTAATACTTAAATAGAGCTTTGGTAAACTGAAAAAAATGTAGAGGTTATTATGTATTGTGAAACTTGTAATATTTAACATATTAAAAATATCTGCATTTTGTTCCATATTAAACTTTTTTTTTTCTTGATTCTGTAGTAGGGTTAGGATTTTTGTACATTTATTTTTGATGGTGTGATTTTCATTGTTATTTTAAAAAGAATGTCCGATTATATAAATAAAAAAAAACATATGTATGTATATATATATATATATATATATATATATATATATATATATATATATATATATATATATATTATTATTATTATTATTATTATTTTTTAATATATACATATATATATATATATATATATATATATATATATATATATATATATATATTTATTTATTTAATAAACATATTATTATATTATATAAATATATTAATATTTATTTATTTATTTATATATATATATATATATATATATATATATATATATATATATATATATATATATATAATAAATAATAAATGTATTTATTTATTTATTTATTTATTTTATTTTATTTTTTACTTAAAAACATACCTTAAATGAGCTTTAGGTAAAAAATTATACATTTAAAAAATTTTATTGGCAATAATTCAGTGTTCTCAGTTTTCATTCACTTTGTATTTCTTGTAATCTTGTTTCTTATTAAAAAAATTATGGTAATGATAAAAATCAAATCTAGGCATTCATTTTAATTAACTATTCTATGAAAATATAATCAAATGAAAATTAAGCAGTCTATTTTTGGCAAGCAAACCACTGTATAATATGAAGGTGTGGAAAAATTTAAGAGACCACTTAAAAATTAAATCTTTTTCTTGATTTTCTGAATTTATTAGGCAGTAAAATGTTGATCTTTTTGTTCCATAAAGGTTTGGCAGTAGTTTTTGAGCAAATTTTAAATAAAAATAGGCGATTCATTCTGCTGTGGCGACACAATAAATAATAACTGGACTAAGCCAAAAAGAAAATGAATTAATTAATTAAATAAAAATATTGTCATTTAGAGATGTGAAGTACAATGTCAACTGACATCTAGATTTTTTTTTTAAATGGGCTATATGCACATGGACTTTTAATTTTCTTTCCCGCAGCCCAAGGTCTTTCCATTGCAAAATTGTCACATTTAAATCAGCGATCTTCACTGCCTGTTACATATACGATATTCAGATCAGACAAGAAGCACTGCATTAAATTCCTATTCCCCCTGCCATGTCTTTAAAATGTGACTGTTTATTTTACCCCAGTATTTGGAATTTCTGCGCTAGCCTGTTGCTACTGACGGCACTAGTGGTTACATGGTCTTTCATCTTGTTTTATGCTTGAACAACTAAATTAATGCTTAAGTCTATTTAATTTGATGCATCGAACATCGATGCTATGAAAACAATCTTGTGAATATTGAAATACATTAGGCTTTTACGGGAAGTTTATCGTTGGCTATAAAACTCTGGCTTTGCAAAGATCCCATTAGGGAAAAGTCATCAATAGTAACAAAACAGAAAAGAAGTTTTACTTAAAACGTAACTAAAAGAAGCTAGTTTTCTTTCATATGTTTATGCAGTAATGCAGTTAAACAGGACTTTTATTTTGATAGGTTGTCATGAAGACCTGTGAATTAGTCTGTGTATTTAATTGTTGTTGTTCAGTTGTGAATTTTCATAAAGGCCATTTACAATCTCCATTTATTTAATTTCAGGCCATGTGGAAACCGGCTTACGACTTCCTGTTGACGTGGGCTGCTCAGATCGGCGACAGTTACCGCGACGTCATCCATGAACTGCACATGGGCCTGGACCGAATGAAGAATCCCATCACCAAGCGCTGGAAACACCTCACCGGCACCCTTATCCTCGTCAACTGCCTCGACTTGCTTCGAAGCTCCGCCTTTAGCCCCGCCCCTCAGGATGACTTTGCCATTTAATCTCCCACCCCCTCCTAATATTTGCTTGTGTCACCTCACGAAGACCGTGCTGAACTTTTATTGGATATTCACTTTTCTACGTCACCGTCAGCTGTGAGTTTACCTCAATCCATTAGCCACAAGGACTTCCTGTACCCGCCCACGTCCATATAAGGGCATGCGGAAAGCCAATAAAGCCAAAACACAGAGTGTTTTACGTGTAGCTATTTTTCGAGATTTCCGAAGTGTTTTTATCCATTTTTGTTCTTTGCGATATCTATATTTTTTATATTGGATGGCACAAAATAAATTTTTACCATTTTTTTCAATAACAATTTTTTCAGATAATAAAAGAAATCTGAATACATCTTTGTTCGTTGCTGAAAACGAAGGTCTATTTTGTCACATTTAAATCATATTCGTCTTAGTCTGGCTGTTTTGTTTTTTTGTTGCCAAACGCTCAAGCCTTCCACGTTTGTGATTTTTATTCCACTGATTTGTCGCATCAGATGCTTTGCACACGAAAGAAGCTGGATTCGTTTTACACGACACAGGAAACGCCACAAACTGGTTACACGAGAAGGAGCATATGGTTTCTAATGAGACGGTGAGTTCAGTCTGTCAGTCATGCGTTTTATTTTTTCAAGCTTTCAAGATGTTTGCATTTTGTGTGCGCAGATATCGCACAATGTATTAGGTGTTAAAATGCAGTGTTGCTTTAGTTCGACTACAATTCATTCATTCAGTGTTTTGTTGCGAATCAGATGCAGTCGATGAACTGATCATAGCATGATTTCCTTTCGTTTGTGTTCTACGTTTGTATTTTTGTACGTACAATCTTTCCCATTTTAGCATCTTTCTTTTGGTTGTTTTAAACGATCATTTCTTTTATGTCCTGTACAAGTCAAGGAGATTTTTTTTGTGCCGTTTTGTGACGGCACATAGGGAAAAAGTGAATGTATGTATTTATATATAAATATATATATATAATCTGTGATTTACAGTGGTCACATTCATAACTTGTTTTTGTGTTAGCTCTTTGAGATGTTCGAGAGTAACTGTATGAAAAGGTATCATTCACACGTTGTCTTAGTTGCAGCCAAATGATTAGCAAGAAAACTAATTAAACATGCTGTCCCATGTTGTTCCCATGGATTCAATAAAGCAGCTGGAAAATTTGACAATCTTTTGCTTTTTTGTATTTGCGTATCATAATTTGCTCTTACTATTGTGTCTTTTTGTGACTATAAATCTGGCAGTGTTGGGGAAAGTTACTTTAGAAAGTAATTCATTACAACAGGTTGTCCAAACTCGGTCCTGGAGGGTCGGTGTCCTGCAAAGTTTAGTTCCAACCCCAATCAGAAACACCTGGGCTAGCTAATCAAGCTCTCAGTAGGCTTTCTAAAAACATCTTTGCAGGTGTGTTGAGGCAAGTTGGAGCTAAAATCTGCAGGACATCGGCCCTCCAGGAACGAGTTTGGACACCCCTGCATTACAATATTGAGTTACTCCCCAAAATAGTAACTATAGTTGCATTACTTAGTTACTTTTTATGGAAATTAATGTGTCACGTTACTTTTCAGTTACTTTTTCTGACCTGGCTGAGGCTTGATCTCTTTCAGAACTTGCAGGAGTGTTTTTTTTATTATTATTATTTATTAATAAGAGCTATAAAAACCAAAAAAACTGAATGTAGGATAATATTATCTTCAGAGACCCCAGAGCTCTACATGCAGTATATACAGATAAATGAATGTTTAACGCATGTTTGTCTGATTAAAAAGTAAAATCATCTTCCATTCAGATAATCATCTTTTTCTCAATGCGCTCCAAATATTGAAAATATTTCCATCGCAGAAATGTAAGGCTCTTCCGTCTTTATATCTATCTGTTCCTGCCTTCTTTTTCATTTTAATTCAGCAATTTTCAAAAAGCAAATTCACTAAACTAAAATGTAACTTTTATTAAATTTTTTTAAAAAGTAACTCAAATATTATTACTTAGTTTTTAAAAGTAATATGTTACCTAACTTGTTACTTAAAAAAGTATTATTATTATTATGTAACTCTTGTTACTTGTAATGCGTTACCCCAACACTAGTTGTGACTTTGGTTTAGGGTTAGATCAGCCCAAAATGAAAATTATTATTCATTGTTATTCATTTCTTGTCCTGATGTCGTTCCAAACCCCCTGTGATCTTTCTTCATTTTCAGAACACGCATTAAGATATTTTGGATGGATTGTCCTCAAACAGACCATGTGCCTTCAGACGATTAAATGGAATATTATCAAGCTACAAGAATACTTTTGTTCTCCGATTAAAACAACAAAAATAACTTTATTCTTATTGTTACAACCCCTGGCAGTCTAGGGGAGTGGGTTTGCACATTTAACTGAGGATTTGGTTATGCAAAAACAAATTGTGTTACAAAGGATGTACAGCAAGAATAAGGGGGAAAATAAGTGATGAATTCATGAAAAAGTGAGGGGGAATCAGTGAGTGAGGTATTTACATAATATACACAATGTCAAAGGGCAAGGCAGTGGCGCAGTAGGTAGTGCTGTCGCCTCACAGCAAGAAGGTCGCTGGTTTGAACCTCGGCTCAGTTGGCGTTTCTGTGTGAAGTTTGCATGTTCTCCCTGCCTTCGCGTGGGTTTCCTCTAGGTGCTCTGGTTTCCCCCACAGTCCAAAGACATGCGGTACAGGTGAATTGGGTAGGCTAAATTGTCCGGAGTGTGTGTGTGTGTGTGGATGTTGCGGCTGGAAGGGCATCCGCTGCGTAAAAACTTGCTGGATAAGTTGACGGTTCATTCCGCTGTGGCGACCCCGGATTAATAAAGGGACTAAGCCGACAAGAAAATGAATGACACAATGTCAAAGACAATAAGCAATGAATTTTTAGAAAGACTGGCTATGGGTGGCGCTAAATTAAAGAACCAAACAAAACCAAACAGTCTTACTAATATTCACAACAAATCCCCTCTAATTAACAAAAGATGTGAAAAAGAAATCTTCAACGTCAATGACGTCCTATCTGATCTACACTGACTAACAATTATACCAAAAATACACATGTTAGCACACACCCTCTTACCTGGTGTATCTAGACAAATGTTAATCTTTGGTCTGACATGTGTCACGTGACGTACTTACAGTACCTACCAGTTTTTCTAAACTCACGAAGAAACATGAGGATAGGGAAGATATGGTGACACAAAGATACCTTTAAATAAGTTAGTATAGGGTGCATGACGTGTAACGTTAAATCACATAATTGCAAATGTACTTCTTGCTGCAACTGTTTCTAAAAATCACTACATTCCTTAATAATAATAATAATAATTCCTTACATTTATATAGTGCATTTCTAGACACTCGAAGCACTTTATACATTTTTGGGGGTAATCTCCTCCACCACCAGTGTGCAGCATCCACCTGGATGACACGACGGCAGTCATATTGCACATCACACATCAGCTGATTGGTGGAGAGTAGACAGTGATGAAGCCAATTACGATATGGGGATGGTTAGGAGGCCATGATAGACAGAGGGCAGATTTGGCCAGGATGCCAGGGTTAAACCCCTACTCTTTTTCATAGGACATCCTGGGATTTCTAAAAACCACAGAGAGTCAGGACCTCGGTTTAACGTCCCATCCAAAAGACGGTGCTCACTGAGCACTACAGAGTCCCGAAGACTATACTGGGGCCTTAGGTTGTACGCACCCTGTGGGTCTCTCTAATACCACTTCCAGCAGCAACCCAGCTTTCTCATGTGGTCTCCCATCCAAGTACTGACCAGGTGCAGCCCTGCTTAGCTTCAGTAGGTGACCATGTGAGAGTTTTTTTTTTTTTTTTTTTAATTGAACCAATTTCAATTACAATGTTTTACAGTAAATCATAATAAAACAGACATTAAAAGATCATTTCATATTCAAAAACATTAAAAACGTGGTAGTTTCCAGTTAATTTCTTTAAAAACTTGACATGCTTTGTCCGTCAAAATTTTGTGTAGCTCACTCAATATGTTCTCATTTTTATGATATACATAGTTTTTCCACATATCTCTCTATTTTCCTCTTAAAAATTCCCCATACATCCATCACCATTTTCTCTTTTTTTGCCACAATTCTCCTTTCCCACATTGCATTTTTCATCAGCATTATACATAGGTTAACTATTTTCTTATTTTCATTGTTCTTATTCCATCCCAACATCACTACTCTGTTCCATTCTGTTTCATTTTAAGTTAAATAGTCCTTTAATTAAAACTTTACAATCTTTTAAAAAACCTTCCAATTCTTGACAATATAAAAACATGCGTAAAAAACCCTCTTCTTCTTTTTGACATACTTTACACATTCCACTTTGTTCCATCCCTATCTTGTTTAAAATGACATCAGAAAAGATTGCTTTGTGCCTTATTAAAAATTCTAGACATTTGACTTTTGTTTCTACATACCTTCCTTTCATGTTTCCCCATATTTCATTTGCTTTTACATTTTTATATTTCTCTATCCAGTATTTGTTTGCTGTTGGTTCTTTAAAAACATTCTCTCTAAAAAAACAATAAATATTTTTCACAGTACATTCATTAAAATAGCCTATTTTTTCACCTGTTTTCACATACACTTCTTTTGTTTCTTTTTCTTTTTCAAAATTTTCTTATCCATTCTTTTGGAATCGCCTGTTTAATTATGTCAAGATTTTTCTCAATTTCCTTTCTGTTGTATTCCTCTTTCGCCTCCTCCATTGTGTCTATAACATATTGTTCAGTTAAAAAGCCTTCTTTAAATTCATATAAAATGTCCCGCACTTTTAAAATCCCAACTTCTATCCATTTCTTATAGTATAAAACCTTCCCTTGACTTAAAATGTTGTTGTTCAAGAAAAGAGGTTGGTTTAAAATGTTTTCCCTTCCATGTGGACTATATTACACTTGTTTTAAAAAATTCCCCCAAGCTCTTAAAATTTCTCTTTAAAATTCAGGTAAGTTTTCTGTCATCCAAGCTTTTGTTTTCATCCATAAAATCCCATCTCCCATGTTAAAATTACCACATTTGTTTAAAAAATATTTCATTGTTTTTTTCCACTCTGCTTTGTTTTCTTTTTCTAGATACTTCTTTATTCTTTTCACTCTTAAACTATTTTTTCTTTGTTCTACATCTATTAAACCCAGACCACCTTTGTCTATTTCCCCTACGACTGTATTAAAAGCAATCCTTGGTGGCTTACCTCCCCATAAAAAAATCAGTAAAACATTTTTCAACCTCTTTTCTATCCACATTGGCATTTCTAAAACATATAAAACATGCCACAATTTAGACTCCATTAAAACATTTAAAATCAAAACTTTTCCTTTTAATGTTAGTGTTCTTAGTTTTCAGTAATTTAACCTCCTTTCTATATCTGTTAAAAAACCTTCCCACATCTTATCTCTCGCTGTTCTGGCATCTTTCCCCAATAAAACCCCTAAAATCTTGATTTCTTCTACTTGTTCTACTTGAAGTCTTCTACTTCTACTCTACTCTTCTACTTCTACTAAAATTGGTGCATTCTGCTAAATCTGTTTCCTTTCCAAATTTCATATAAACCGTTTTGTCTTCATTTACTTTACTCCCCGATCCCCAGATCCATGTGAGAGTTGCAGAGAACTAGCTGCCAGTTGCTTGTTATTGTGTCTACTATCAATTGTGATTATAAAAATGTGACTTTATTTCTAAGTTGTGAACATTTGTTAGTATATTTACACCCCTGAGGCAGAAGCATAGCCTTCATAAAATGTTAAGTCCAAAGGAATTAGATACGCTAATCCTCTAGTTATTAACTTTGTAAAGCCTTTATGGTAGTACTTATGAGTAGTGACACTTTTTTTTTTTTGCTTATGTCACCAACCTCTGGAAATACTCGACTCTGTCTTTTTGTGTCTGTGTGTGCACCTTTGTTTCTGACCTCCGTCCAGACCGCAAGCAGCTTTCTGCATCCCTAAGCACTCCAATAGAGCTGACTGCGAAAAATCAATTTACACTATATTTAAAATGCTAAATTAATTACAAGCTTGCAGAATGTTGAATGGCCACTATAAAAATCAAGACTGTTTTATTACAATCATAATTAAAGACGGTAAAAAAAAAAAAGCATGATCACTTGAATCATTGAATACGTTATGCAGAGCTAACACTTAGAATCTTAGTAGCAAATGCTGAATGCTTTATGAAGGACTGGGTAGACTAAATGCTGATTAGTAGAACCCACATTTCACCTGCAGCCATGATTCAAAACACCTGTTCACATTATTGTGTATATTGCTACACAGGACACCTTAAAAGACCATTTATACTTTTTCATCACACAGAATTTCCATAAAAACATCCAACTGGATTGTGTGATAATTGTCAGGAGGAGGAATCAGTCGAACACGTTTTATGTCACTGCAAGAAATTCATAATAGAAAGATAAATTAAAGAAAGAAATTATAAAGCAAAACTTCAGAAATCAGCATAAAAATTGTACTTGGAGGCTTTAACAATGAAAGTTTAGTGAACTATTTAAGGAAAACAGGATTAATTGACAGAATTTAAAAGAATAAAGATTTAGGTATATAAGTTTATAGGTTTTTATTTATTTATTTATTTATTTTTTCTTTTCCCGGGAGGTAGCTAACTCAGGCTCACACTCCAGTACAGTAGGTGGCGGTAATGCACTTAAACGTTGGTTGCCGACCGCCAAAAAACAGCAAAGAAAAAGAAAGAAGAATTTCCATAAGGTTTCAGAAGATGTTTATATATAATATAAAATGTAGGTTTTATGTCATTTACTAGATATTTCATTCACTTCTTAAGCTGGGAGTTGTCAAGAAGAGAAAACCAAATCTTCAAAATAAAGTTCCAACGACAAAAGGAAGTCATACAGCAACAACAGTGTGAGTAACTTGAGTTTCATTCACTTCTTTTTCAGTTGAAATTTTTATTTAACCTTAGTTTAAATCTCACGCAATATGCTTTCGAGTTGAATGATGACTTTTAATGTCCTTAAAATTTTTATAAGAACTGTTCTGTTCTGTTCTGTTATGGGGTGTGCACTACCTACCATAGAAGAGATTGCACAGGATCGAATGCTGGACAAATTTGTTAGTATAATGAACCACGATAGTCATCCCCTTTTTGATACAGTCCAAGCGTGTGCAAGCTCTTTTAGTACAAGATTAATTCAACCCCGGTGCTACAGAGAAAGATACAGGAAGTCTTTTTTACCAACAGTGATCAGATTGTATAACCAAAGTCATACCAGATGAATTGTGCTGAACTTGAATTAGATATGGGTATGTACAAGTGTTTACTCGTTGTTTTTGGAACCAAGGTGTGCAGTATGAAATGTAATCTTATTATTGTTTTTATATGTATGTAACTTATTTATCTATTTTTATTATGGAGAGCTCTGCTGTGACATGTGAATTTCCCTCCGGGGATTAATAAAGTCTAACTAACTAACTAACTAACTAATATTTTTGTATTAGTTTAAGTAAATTATTTTATGTAAATTAATTGTTTTGATATTCCTATACATTTCTTTTACTATTATAGTTTAAATAAATCACCAAATTCATTTGCAGTACTGAGTCAAAGCTTGGAAAACTGCAGTAGATGAAAGTGAAGGGCTTTTGATTACCAAAAAAGAAAGCAAATTAAAGCGAACAACTGCAGTTTGAGCAGCTGGAGACCCTGCTGCAAATATTTAGGTCTTTTCACAGGTGTCGAGGGCTCTGATGTGCTTGATTTCATTGTTTGCGATGTCTACGGTGATTATGTCAAGTGCCACTGACTAGATTTGTTACGGCTAGAAACAGCGCAGGTTTATAAATACTCCCTTGAGTCCTGTTAACAGTTTGCTTTCATCTTTATTGTGCATTCTTTGAAGTTTGGCAGCAGTATGTGTGCATGCGTGTGTGTGT
Source organism: Danio rerio (assembly GCF_052040795.2). Taxonomy (NCBI): domain Eukaryota; kingdom Metazoa; phylum Chordata; class Actinopteri; order Cypriniformes; family Danionidae; genus Danio; species Danio rerio. The sequence continues at coordinate 14,487,523 of NC_141042.1, forward strand.
GTGTGTGTGTGTGTGTGTGTCAAGTTGTCTATTAAGCTTTTCTTTATACTATCTGATGTACCCACGGTTCTCTGAATTAAGAAAAGCAAATTAGGTTAGTAATTTAGTATTTAGTTGATGTATATTGTTGAATTTCTTCCACATTTCATTTAAAATGTACACAAAAACTATTTCTAAATTTAAAGCAAGTATCCTTGAGATATTTCACCCAAAAAATGAAAATGACCTCATCATTTACTCTTGCTCGTGTGGTTTTAAATCTTGAGATCTTCTGTTGAACACGAAGATACATTGAAGAATGCTAGTTGCTAGGATATATTGAATTCTATTGTAGAAAAACATTACAAGGGAATTCAGTATGTTTTCATTCAAAGATGTGAATTAAACTTATGGACAAAACTGGAATATTGCATGAAGCACCTGCGAATTTCCATCCAATGAGTCAAAGAGAACAAAATGGTCTCTTTCTGATAAACTGGAATAATATAGTTAATATGAAATATACAATAAATAATATATAAAAAAGTACTTGCATCTCAGAAGACGAAATGCAAATGGACTTTGAGGCTCAAGAGCCGCTTAAGACAGTGCTGGGAGGTAATAATACCAAATCACTTACATGATGGGCTTTGGCTAGGAGATTTAAGGATGATCAACACAACATATTCATTTAATTTTTGTTTCCTGGACCGGGTTGCAAGGGCAGCAGTCTAGGGAGAGAATCCCAGGTTTTCCTCTCCCCTGACACTTCCTCCAGCTCCTCTGGTGGGTTCTTGGGGCATTCCCAGGCCAGCCGAGAGACATAGCCCCTTCAGCGTGTCTTAGGTCTTCCCCCCCGAAGCCTCCTCCAGGTGGGACATACCTGGAACACCTCCCTAGGTAGGCCTCTAGGAGGAATCCGAAACAGATGCCTGAGCCGCCTCAGCTGACTTCTCTCGATGTGGAGGAGCAGCAGCTCTACTCCAAGACCATCCCGGATGAAAGAGCTCCTCACCCTATACATAGGGGTGTGCCCTGCCACTACGTGAAGGAAACTCATTTCGGCCACTTGTATCCTAGATCATTTCCTTGCGATCATCACCTAAAGCTCATGACCATAGGTGAAAGTAAGAACATTTGCCTTTCGGCTCAGCTCTTTCTTTACCACAATGGACCAATACATCGTCCGCATACATCGATACACTGCTGCACCAATCCACCTGTCAATCTCACCTTCAATCCTTCCCTCACTCATTAACGAAACCCCAAGATTCTTTGGGTAAGGCATTTCTTCCAACCTGGAGATGGCAAAGCACGTTTTTTTCCGGTGGGGCATCATGACCAACACAACATTTGAGATATTTACAATGTCGTTATCCCATTAGTTTGTACATTAATGCTGTTCTGTCATGCTTATTTTTGTTGTCAAATGATCTGTAAAAACTGAATCGCTTTTCTGTTTTTGATCTACATGCAGGAATTTATTCGGTAAATGTGTTTCTATCGTAGGTTATGTATTTTATTTTTTTCTCTCAGATAAAAGTTTATCCCACTCAGTTGTGCGCCTAAAATTTTAATGCGCATTTTTAAAATGTTTGTACGTCTTGGCTTTTCCATTCAGCATTTCTTAATGGGTTATCTCAAAACGTGCATAAAGTAGGTGGTTAAAAACCAGCAATCAACATGTTTTCAAAATATATTCTTTAGTGTTCAACAGAAGACAGAAACTCGCATATTTTAAACAAGTGATGCATGAGCAAATGAAAACAGAATGTTCATTTTGGTGTTAAATATTCCTTTCATTGACATGAAAAAGAAAAGTGCTTGTTTTTATGAAGTTTCTAACTTCTGTCAGAGATAACAAAAAGACTCCTCTTTAAGGAATACATGAAGTAAGACGATTTAAAGGTGTCTTCTGCGGAAATATTAAGTTTTAAAAGCCGTTTGATGCATTTTCCTCACAATCTAATGGAGTCTTTTCATGCTGGTGGCTTCAAAGCACAAGGACTCTCTAAAGAGTAAAACCTTGGTAGAAGTAAAAGATGCAATGGAGGACGAGTTTCCAAACACTTCTGCACTTTTCTGTTTATTTTACATTTGTACACACTTCAAAATGTGACTGAGATCCAAGCACAAATGCAAACATAACCTGGTACAATGGAATAGAAATGGATCACCCTGGTGGGAAAAAAAAGTTATGCTTGTAAGGTAAGATTTAATGCTGGTTTGCATGTTATTGCCTGGTTGTTTGTGAGTCATGCTGGTCCTGACCAGCAAAGAACCATCTTAAATTAGCTCATGGTGAGCAAGAACCATCTTATCCCTCCTTTTAACTCTCCTCAAAAATGACCATCACCATTTTAACAGCAGAAAAAAAATGTAAATGTTTTTTTTTTTATCATGAAATTTGATTACTTTTTCTCAAATGACCCCGCCATTATAAAAAATTTGAACCATTTTCTATTTTTATATTGGCATAAATGTTGTACAATAATTGTGTTGGTCAATTCTGGTCCATCAGCTACTGAATTTAGGTGAAGTTTTACAAACTAATTTCGAGAGGAGCATGTGATATGATTGACCACAGCTGGTCCCTATCAGTAACCATTAGCTAACCAATCAAATTATTTCAAATATAACATAAATACCCCCCCCCCCCCCCCCCATAACATAAATAGTCCCATGCAGAGAGTCGGCGATTCAAATCCAGCTCGAAGTGGGTTGGGTGGTGTAGGACTGGCGGACTTACATTGGCACAGACACATTCAAGTAGCTTTAGCATTAGAAAACAGAAACCTTGACCTTAGTTAAAACAAGTGTCACTGCACTTATACTGCACACTGATGAGAGAAAACCTAAACCTTCACAAAGTTAGTGATGAACAATTTTGTTTTGAGACTTGGTGCAAAATACATTATAAATTATATTTTGCTGCTTCATTTTTGTGCTTTATTGAATTGGGGTAATTTTTGACCCTTAGGACAAACAGAATATACAGAATTCTAAGACCACACAAGGGCTAAACTAACAATACAGCACCAAAACTTACCTTACCTTACCAGCTATATATAGCAACAAGGTGGCTCTGTGACCGCTGGTTTCATTCCTGGCTGGGTCAGTTGACATCTCTCTGTGGACTTTGAATGTTCTCCCCGTGTTTGCTTTACTTTTTTCCTCTGGGTGCTCCGGTTGCCCCACAGTCTGAAGACATGCGCTAAAGGTGAATTGAATAAATTAAATTGGCCTTAGTGTATGTATGTGAATGAGTGTGTATGCATGTTTCCCAGTTCTGGGTTGCAGCTGGAAGGGCATTCGCTGGGTAAAACATATGCTGGATAAGTTGGCGGTTCATTCCACTGTGGTGACTCTGATAAAAAAAAGGACTAAGCCAAAGTAAAATGAATACATATCTATTTTTTTTAGCAATTCTTAGCTTTGTTAATAAAAAACAAAAGGTAGTTGGCTCTGTTCATAAAATATTCCTGTCATGCTGAACACCTTTCCTTTTTAATAAGCCCACATTCCTGCTAATGATCAAACAAATACATCACTCTGATAGCATAATTGTCTGTCACAGGCATCCTTTGCGAAATTAGGTTAATTAAACGTTAGGCCAATGCATTACGCATGATAATAGGCATCTGACACTGAGAGCTTGTGCGTATTTGCTGCAGCGACGCAAGGCCACACAGCGGGAAATGGAAGGGAAACATTCCAGGTGGTTGCTTGGATACGGGTGAATGCTTGAGGCTGATTGGCTTAGGGTGAAGAGGTCACTTTGTGAAGAAGCTGAACAAAACTTCTAATGCACAGAGAAGACTAAAGTAACGTGGAGCTGATACGATTTGTGGTTTAAAGGGTGTGTTTATATAATAAATATGTATATTGTTCATATAGTAATTCTTACTTATTAACACTATTTATTTGGTCCAACATGGCAATTGAAAATATGGCTATGAAATACAACACACTTGTACATAGACATGTTTCTAAATAATATTGGAAACAAATTAAATTTAACTGCATTTGTTGTTCTAAAGAAATGCACTTTTTTTGTAACTTTAAATGTACCACCTACTGGATTCTTGATTGTTGCAAGACTTATTTACTTCCAATGATTTTTAGACATAAAAAAAAAAACATTCTTTTATCGTATGTGTTGTCATAAGCACACTTGTTTAAAGAAGCAAGTGGTTTGACTGTTTACTGCCATTTGTTATTTATATTTACCCCAAAGGCAAATGAATAAAAAGCTATACAAGCACAGAAAATAGCTTTCTTTTAAATTAAAAATAAGGTGAATATACACTCACCGGCCACTTTATTAGGTATACCTTACTTTGACCAGGTTGGACCCCCTTTTGCTTTCAGAACTACCCAAATCCTTTGTGCCTTAAATTGAACAAGGTACTGGAAATATTCCTCAGAGATTTTGGTCTATACTGACATGATGGCATCAACAAAAATGAAACCACATCCCAACGGTGGTCTATTGGATTGAGATCTGGTGACTGTGAAGGCCATTTAAGTACAGTGAACTCATCATTTTCAAGAAACCAGTCTGAGACGATTCACGCTGTATGACATGGCGTCTTATCCTGCTGGAAGTGGCCATTAAAAGATGGGTACACTGTACAATACTCAGGTAGGCTGTGGCGTTGACACGATGCTCCATTGGTACTAATGGGGCCAAATGCGCCTGGAAAATATCCCCCACACTATTACACCACCACCAACAGCCTGAACTGTTGATACAAGGCTGGATGGATTGATTCTTTCATGTAGTTGATGCCAATTTCTGACCCTACCATCCGGATGATGCAGCAGAAATCGAGACTCATCCGTTACACTCACCCCCCTAAACCTCACTCCCATCCGGGTCATGGCACCAATGTAACTCCACCGGTCCTACACCGCCCAACCCGCTCCGAGTTGGTATCGAACCGGCGACGTTCCGCATGGGAGTCGGTTGCTCTAACAAGGAGGCTAAAGACCATGGCCTCTAGCATATGTCGCTAGAGCACCTTTAGAGGTCAGAGGAGTGAGGTTTACCTGCACAGCACACACTAGCTGGCCTCCGGTACACAGGCAACGTTTTTCCAATCTTCTATTGTCCAATTTTGATGAGCCCTTGTAAATTGTAGCCTCAGCTGACAGGAGTGGCACCCAGTGTGGTCTTCTGCTGCTGTAGCCCATCCACCTCAGGGTTGGATGTGAGACATGTGATTCAGAGACACTCTTCTGCATACCTCTGTTGTAAAGAGTGGTTATTTGAGTTACTGTTGTCTTTCTATCAGCTCAAACTGGTCTGGCCTTTCTCCTCTGAACATCAACAATTCGCGCCAAAAGAACTGCAGCTCACTGGATATTTTCTCTTTTTTGGACCATTCTCTTTAAACCCTAGCGATGGTTGTTCGTGAAAATCCAATGTAGATCAACAGTTTTTGAAATACCCATACCAGGTCCACTGGCACCAACAACCATGCCACTTTTAAAGTCACTTAAATCACGTTTCTTCCCCATTCTGATGCTCTTTTTGAACTGCAGCAGGTTGTCTTTATTATGTCTACATGCCTAAATGCATTGAGTTGTTGCCATAACATTGGCTGGTTAGAAATTTGCATTAACGAGCAATTATATTATTTTTTCAATACAAAAATGAATATAATCGTTTAAATTATTCATTCATTTTCTTTTCGGCTTAGTCCCTTTATTATTCCAGGGTTGCCACAGCGGAATGAACCGCCAACCTATCCAGCACGCTTTTACGAAGCGGATGTTCTTCCAGCCGCAACCCATCTCTGGGAAACATCTAAACACACACACACACACACACACACACACACACACACACACACACACACACACACACACACACACACACACACACACACACACACTCATACACTACGGACAATTTTAGCCTACTCAATTTACCTGTACCACATGTCTTTGGACTGTGGGGGAAACCGGAGCACCCGGAGGAAATCTTTGCGAACGCAGGGAGAACATGCAAACTCCACACAGAAACGCCAACAGAGCTGAGGCTCGAACCAGCAACCTAGCGACCTTCTTGCTGTGAGGTAACAGCATTACCTACTGCGCCACTGCATCGCTCGTTTAAATTATATTGCCTGTTAAATATAATTTAAGTTGTTTTTTTTATTATAACTTATGAGTATCTACACTGAGAAAAATGATTCACTTGATTTATTTCATGTTTTAAGTGATTGTTCACCATTTATATGGGCTGAATTTAAACAAAGGAATTACATTTTAGTAATGTTCAACTTTAATTTGTTTCTTTAAATTTAGCTTATATAAACTGTATGCAACAATTAGCAAAGAACCATTTTTTCTAGTGTAGGCTACCTCACAAATAAGCAGCTTGCAGTGCTAGCACATTAAACTCGTAATTCGACTAGTTTGTGTGTTTAGCTCTAGAAAAAAAGTGTGCTATTAGCCTATAAAACCGAGAACGTTTCTTTTTTCCCTTAATAATCGTTTTCTTCAACCTCCTCTATGACAACCGCTCAACAAATATACACACAGCTGTTTGTCAGCCGTATGTGAGCATTAACCGTTTCCTTTAAAGGACAGAAGCGCGCCAACACGCACTCACAGCCTGAGGTAAGGGGACGAATTTAAATTTCCTTTCACTGAATTGAATATCCAGCATCCTGTGAGTCATTAACACCCGTTTGTCTCCGAGCAGCAATGAAAGGTGAGTAAACAGCCTCGGTTTAGTACCCAATCTTGCAGGAAAACGGCCTTTAAACGTCTCCCGCGGGAGACGCGAACGTTACGTTCAGGATCGTTCAGTGCTGTGAAGGTGAATAATGAGCAGGTGGATAAACGGATGCGGAATGGAAAGTTACTATGAAAGAATGAATGAGAGAGCTCGTCTTGTCCTTGCTCTTAAAGTAAAGCCCCTTAATTAACATTTCCACATCCCAGAGAGTGAAGAGGACAGATAACAGTTCAAAGAATAAATCAATATCTCCTTCTGCTCCTCTCTGTGTGGATGAATCAATCTTCAGCAAAAGTTGCTAACGGTTGAATGAAAAGCAAAACAAACCACTAGATTTAAGTCTTTATTTAACGACACTAACTCCTGTGTCTGTGATAGACTATGATTGTGCAAGTTCAAACTGTAATACAATACAGATGTTATAATAACTAGAATAACTAATGTTATTCAAAAGTAATCCAGTAATTTAAAAGTATTTACAAGTAATCGATATCTCCTTCTGCTCCTGTCCATGGGGATCAATCTTCAGCAAAAGGTTGAACGAAAAGCAATACAAACCACTAGATTTAAGTGTAAGTCTTTATTAAACAACACCCGCATAACTCCTGTGTCTTTGATTTGGATCAGTGTTGTCCAAGTCCAAACTGTAATGCATTACAGATTACTTTTACTGTTATTTAAAAGTAATCCATTATATTACAATACTCTCTCAGAATTGTAATGTTATGTGTATTTCTATTTCATTTGTTACAGAAATAGGCCAAAAGTAGACAAAATGTCAGTATTTAAACAAAACACTTGAACAATGTTGTATTTGCTGATTTGTGTAGTACTTTTATTGTTGCACATGATGTTCTACTACATTAAGCCATCATTTTTTATTTTTTATTTTTTTTTTACATTTAAATAAAAAAGAGAAAAATGGCTCATGGCTTAATGACCAGGGAAAATGTGGCTCCCATGGCCAGACCAGTTAAGATATTGACCTTATTCTTTCACATAAGAGCGGATGCAACCATTGGAACATTTAATTGGCTTGAGACTTTGTCTCATTCACTTCCATTGATTTTTATCCATTAAAACGGCTTGTTATGCTGCTTGAGGTTGCAAACCAGTATTTTCTTATTAATACAAGTAGTTTGGCTTTCTTAATACAAAATGCAACATTAATGCAAATGTTTGTAGATTTAAATGTTTGTTTAGTGTCTTTTGTTGTTCCTAGCCCTAAAATAATTGCAGTAAAGAGCTTGTTTATCTATCTATCTATCTATCTATCTATCTATCTATCTATCTATCTATCTATCTATCTATCTATCTATCTATCTATCTATCTATCTATCTATCTATCTATCTATCTATCTATGCACATCTTTTTTGACTTATAACATCACTAATATAATACATATGAATAATCATTAAATAGCAACCCAAACTAGTTGTACGAGCCACCACAGTTGTTTAAAAGATGAATGCTCTTAAATTTTTCTTCTTTTATTTTTTAAATATTTCTCCCACAGATAATTTTACATGGTACCTTTTTTGTTCATTTACCATGGTAATATCCAATTTTGTGAAACACTATATAATTGAGTGGAATCATTTTTGTATATGGAGTTATTAATATATTATTAATTTGGGTGGAAAAAAGTGTTCAACTAGTGCGACTGATAATTAATCAGTACTACACTGAATTAAATGATGTCTGCAAAATTTTTGAAAATAATTTGTGTTAAATTTAAACAAACAAATTAAATTTAGCAATGTTCCTCTTCATTTGTTTGTTTTTAATAATGCAAACAAATTGTTTACAACCACTTAACTTTTAAAAATTTAATAAATCCAAGTAATCATCTTTGATTTTTTTTCCAGTGTAGATGAACACCTTTTTCCACCCAAATGAATACCCTGGTATTGCTACCCTTTATTTGCTCATCTACCATTTGTAGTTTTTTGACCCACCTTGTAATTTTCATGCAATTAATAAGATAATAAAATATCATTAAACAAACTACCTAAGTATTGTCTTTCTTGTAGCACAATTTGCGCATATGATGCATAATGAAATAATTGTGCACAGTTTCTCTAAAAGCTTTCAAATTTCAGAAAACATTTGCATTTTAACAAACCATTTTGACCTTTTTTTTATCATAAATATTTTAGTAAAACAAGCATCTTCCCTCTGTTTGTTTTCTCCATTCACTAATATCTGTGATCTCGCGAATCAGTGGCAGGCAAGCGACGCTCACTCAATTCCAATTTCATGAGGTGTCCACATCGTGTTTGCAGAGTTGGCCGACAGATCTCATTTCCATAATTACACCGCGCACGCTTAAAAAAGATTGCCGACAATGGTATGAAAAGAAATGCACCCAGAAACCTGCATCATTTCATCTGCAGGAAAAAAAAAACAGCCAGTTTGAGATGGGGAAAGATTATTTTTATGCCCTAAGAACAACGCAATCATATCAAGGCGAACAGAGAAAAACAGCACCATTATATCTAACAAAAATTACCTTTCCTTGATGTATTGTTTGAATAAAACATACTTTCTTCATGTTAATATACAGTACTGTACTGTGAAGTATTATCAGATGATATTAAAGAATATTGGTTAATTGGCAAATATGCCAAGCAGTAAAAAGTTACTGCCTTAAATGATCAAGTTTATTTACTAAATTCAACTTGCGTAAAGTGCCTTAAAATCCATATGAACAGGAAGTTGTCGCAGACTTGTATTTCAGTATAATGACATATTTTCAACTCAAATGAATATTGATTAGGGGGGCGGGGTTTATTTTTGAGCTCCTCTCATTTTTCACTCTTGGCAAACTGGGCTGCACATCATATTGTTTCAGCATTGATGTCTCAATGTGATCATTCGCAATAGTTACACCGCAGGATCTGCAATGTCTGCAATAGGAATTATAGCTAACCAAGAACCGTATTGTTGAGTGATTGTGAAGCTTAACCTTAACAGAGTACTTGTTTGATTTGTTTTTAAGGCCTATAACTGTATGATTTCAAGTGCTTTTAAATCATTTATGTACAAGAAATTGTAATATTTTAAGTTTCATACAATGAAGACTGGCAGCACGGTGGTGCAGTGGGTAGCACTGTTGCCTCACAGCAAGAAGATCGCTAGTTCGAGTCCCGGCTGGGTCAGTTGGCATTTATGTGTGCATTTTGCATTTTCTCCCTGTTTTTGGTGTGGATTTCCTCTGGGAACTCTGATTTCCCACACAGTCCAAAGACATGCGGTACAGGTGAATTGAATAAGCTAAATTGGCAGTAGCATATGTATGTGAATGTGAGAGTGTATGGGTGTTTCCCCGAACTGGGTTGTGGCTGGAAGTGCATCCGCTGCATAAAATATATGCTGGATAAGTTGGTGGTTCATTCGCCCTGTGGCGATCCCAGAATAATAAAGGAAATAAGCCGAAAAGAAAATGAATGAATGAACAATGAAGACTATGCAGTTTTATTTGCATACATTTGATTATTCAACGTCTACAGTTATACTCACAAAAAAGGCTATAAACACATCACAATATAAAGTTCCAAATTGAGCTATTCGAGTCATCTGGTGACATCATTATATTCATATCTCAACAAATATTGCAAAGAAAATCTGATTTGTGCTTTTGACATGCACTGTCAACCCTGGGACATTATAAAGACAGGTGTATGCCTTTTCAAATCATGTCCAATCGACTGAATTTACCACAGGTGAACTCCAATTAAGCTGCTGAACCTTCTCGAGAATGATCAGTGGAAACAGAATGTACCTGAGCTCAATTTAGACTTCATGACAAAGGATGTGAATACTTTATATACATGTGATTTGTCAGCTTTTTTATTTTTAATAAATAAATAAATTTGCAACAATTTCGAAAAAATCTTTTTTCACTTTGTCATTATGGGGTATTGCATGTAGAATTCTGCAATAGTATCTGGATGCAGCCTTTATGATGCAAGCTGAGATTTCATCACACAATGCACTCAAATGGAGCGAGTGACATCACTGTGAGGGGTAGGGTTAGGGATGGGGTTAGGTGAGCCCATTAAAAAGCATTGGATGCAGCTCAGGTTGCACTGCGCCAGGTCTGTATCCAGACCCGGAAATAAGCGACTTATATAATAAGTCTTATATACTTATATATAAGACTTATATTATAAGCGTAATATAAAAAAAATGTGGGAAAAAGTGAAGCGATATAAATACTTTCCGGATGCACTGAATATTTTGATATCATCATCATCATAAAGACAATGATTTATTGCCATATAAAACTGTTGGGTTACTTTTTTTAATAAATAACTTTTTAACCCAACTTTTAAAAATCCCCATTATGTCCATATTTTACCCATACAATATATAAAAAATAATAATAGAACCTTTAGATCTCTAATCATAAGGAAAAACAAGGAAACTATTGACTTTATTCTCAAATGCTGAAGTGTGCTAGTTTTTGCGATTGTTTTAGAACTTCCGATTTCGTAATAACAAAAGACTGTTTTAGTGAAGGTTTAATTTCTGCATTATACCAGATGCTGGTGTCAGCATCAAAGGAATCTTCAAATTGTAAATTGGAAGCTTGGAGATTAGATCTTGAGGAGGATATTTCTACAGAGGACTGGATGAAGATGTGCGAGGAAGCTCAATCACTAACAATGAACACTCGTCTAAAACTGTTACAATATAAATGGTTGATGAGGATTTATATAACTCCAGTTTTATTGCATAAATATAATGAAAATATTCCAGATACTTGCTTGAGATGTAAGGACCAAAAAGGAACGTTGTATCACAGTATATGGGAATGTAAAGGAATACAGAACTTTTGGAAATGTATGAAAGAAATTATAGAAAATATTCTTGAGGTTTCCATACCAATGTCTCCTTTAATTTTTTTATTTCATTTATATCCCAAGGAGATCAAGTTAAAAAAGATGGAGCAAATGTTTTTGAATATATGTATTCTACAAGCGAAACGGCTTATTTCTTTAAATTGGAAAAGTATATGTACACCAACTATAGGTTGTTGGCTGAAAGAGATGGTGACAAACATGAAAATGGAAAAAATAACTTATATGATAAGAAAAAGATATATAATTTTTTATAGAGTTTGGGGACCTTTTACGCTGTTTTTAAAAGGTGGTGGATTTGGAAATGTTTTACTAGAAGATTAGTAATAGAGGTGATATTGTATTTTGATGTAAAATACTGAGAAGCCTTTTGTTTTGTTTTTGATTTGTTTGTTCGTTTGTTTGTGTTTGAATTGACACATGGAAATGTGTATGTACATGTTACTTAAAATATAATAAAAAGGAATTAAAAAAAAAAAAGAACTTCCGATTTAGCATGGGAGAAATGACTAGAAATAATAAACGTCAGGAAACAGTCAAACTACTTGCTCTACAAACAAGTGTGTGCAGGAATATACAGGCAATGAAGAATAATGGTATAGGAAAATATCAGTTTGCAGCATCAAGCAGCGTAGTAAGCTGTTTTAAACGTCTAAAAATGAATGGAAGTGAATGAGACCGTAAGTGTTGAGCCTAAGAGGTTCACATGGCTGTGCGTGCTCCTATACGTGAAAAAGGTCAACAGTTTAGGTTTAACTTCAGTGAACTGCAGTCTATTGTAGTGTTATATAGCCTGTAGAAAACTATAGGATTATATTGTTTGTTTTTATTAGTATAGTTGTTTTTACAATGGCAAATATATGATAACTACAACAGATTAATTCAAGTTATTTACTATAGTATGGTTCAAAAACACTACATAAACTATATAAATCCACAAAATTACTACAGTATTTTTGTTCATAGGCTGTTCGACTTTACTACAGCAACACTGATTTCAGTCTCATCTCATTTGCTTTTAATTTGAGAAATCATCCCCAAGGTCAGGTCATAAGGCCGGCGGACGTGTGTAAAAAATGATCTGCAAACCGCTGGTATTTTTTTTTTCTTCCCTCCGTGTGTGTGTATGTGTGAGAGAGATAAATGAGCTCTCTTGTGCCCACAGTTTGTCACAGACACGACCCTTCAGGCCTTACTCTCACATCAGCTGATTAAATATGTATTTCATGCCGGCCTTTGTTCCTCACAGGCTTCCAGTGACGTGCTTTGATTTGTCAGACGATGAGGCACAGTAGACTGTCCCGTGCTTCAGGGGATCGACTTGTGACTTTGTGTGTGGTAATGATGTTTCACAAAGTCTACGTGTGCCTGAAGTTTGTGCGGGTCAAATAGAGACCAGTATTTGACATTGATCTGGCTCAGTGGTTAGCACTTTCGCCTCACATCAAGAAGGTCACTGGTTTGAGTCCCAGCTGGGTCGGTTGGCATTTCTGTGTGGAGTTTGTGTTTGAGTGGTTTTCCACCGGGTGCTCCGGTTTCCCCCACAGTCCAAAGACATGAATTGGATTAAATAAATTGGCCCTAGTGTGTGTGTGTGTGAATGAAAGTGTATGGGTTGTAGCTGGAAGGGCATCCGCTGCGTAAAACATGTGCTGGAGTAGTTGGCTGTTCATTCCCCTGTAGTGACCCCTGATAAATAAGGGACTAAGCTTTAGAAGAATGAATGAATGAATTTAAAGTTAATGTATTTACAAACAATTAGCAATACATTTACAGATTTGATCATCTTGGTTAAAGCTAAATAATGAAAATACAGATGTTTGCAGTTAGTTCTTGTAAGCTCACAGTGCACTAATTAATTTTAACAAGCGCAGCTTTTAATAATGCACTAGTTATGCTTAAATTCACATGAATTATGATTAATAAATGTTGTACGAGTTTTGTTCATAATTAGTTTGCTTTGTTAAATACATTAATGTATCCCATTAACTAATGGAACCTTTTTGTAAAGTGTGTCCAAAATGACAAATGGCATTTCTCTTTTAGTCTTAAATATTTAATAAATATTGGAAAGAAACATAAATATTCAAATTAATAACTAACAATGAATAATCAATAACTTAAGTTTTGACCAATAAAATTTAATTGTTTATTATGTAGTTTATTTCCTATTTTAAAATGTGTAGCATAATCGTTGAATGTAAGTGAATACATTTCAGTACATGCGTATTATATCTGACATCGGTATAAATTATTTTTAAAATGACATTAAATGTAGTTAGAAAACCAGCCTGATCTCACAAGGAAACTAAGTATTTTACATTTTGTCAGTTTAGTGGCTAATTTTGTACGAATTTGTACAAGTTCATTCGTATGAAAATGTACGATTTTAAAAAGGAGGCGTGGCACCTAACCCCATGCTTAACCCCAACCGTCATTGGGTGACGAGCAAATCGTACTAAATTGTAAGAATTAGATCGTCCGAATTCATACAAATTAGCCACTAAATCAAAAAGTTAAGAATTGCCGTGAGATTGCATTGTAGAAAACACAAAGTATAAGATTACAACTGAAAAGTTTAGATGCAAAAAACTCTAAAAGCCATTTGATATTTTCTTTTTAAATTAGCATTCATCTCCGACTCTTGTGTGTAGGCTCAGAAATTTTACTTTTATAGTGATGAATGAGTTCTTTTCATTGCTTTTGAAGTTAAATACTTGAACATAAACATAGGAGGTTGAGAAAAATGCTCATTTTAGGAGGAAATTTCAGATGGCATTTAGAGGTTTTTGCATCCGAACTCTTCAATTGTATTTAATTTGTATTTTAAGGGTGAAATCTATTTCGTTTTTTCCCTCCAAATCCTACAAATCCACACAAATAAAACTGTGCTCATTAGTCACACATTTATCAAAGCATGCATTTCTTATATTCTCTTGTGAGGTTTCGTTACACAACCTCCTCTTATACAGCTACTGTCACAGCATATTTACATTTAATCATTGAGAAGATGTGTTGTATCCTTGGGTAACTTACAAATGAGAAATCATGTGGAATGATTTATTTGAATACTCTCTCATTGGCATATGCAGCAGTATCACCTAATAAAACTGTGTTTATTTATTAAGTCCAGTAAATGATAGTAAATTATCTTTCACTATATACTTTTCAAGACACTTCTATACAGCTTAAAGTGATATTTAAAGGCTTAACTATAGGATATGTTAACTACAGGTAGGCAGGTTAGGCGAGTTATTGTATAATGATAGTTTGTTCTGTAGACTGTTGAAAAATAAAATAGCTTAAATGGGCTAATAATTCTGACCTTAAAATGTTTTTTTATTTTTTATTTATTTTCTAACTTATTTTTATTCTAGACAAAATAAAACAAATAAAATTATCTCAAAGAAAAATATGACCAGACATGCTGTGAAAACATCCTTGCTCTGTTAACATAATTTGGGAAACATTTAAAAAAGAAACATTCAAAGGGGGATAATAATTCTTACTTTATATCTAAAAAGTACATTAAATAGCAGTACTTTTTCCACACATGGACATCTGCAAACATGAATAAAATGCTGTATTATGCACTCCAGGCCAGTAGATGGCAATGCCACTTTATAAAGAGACACTCTGTGCCAGCATCGCTTATAATCCTGTAGTCCACCATTGTTTTGGCTGTCAAGGTCTTACACGTTTATTTACCGAGTACATAATATGCATGATGTCATTCATTTCACAAAATCCCACTTTGAGTTTACACAAAGATTATAATGGTATTATTCTCAAACTCATTTTTAAAAATTACATTATCAGGCTCCTATAAATGAACAGACAATAGTCTTCCATTTTCAGTTGAAAACAACATCATAAAAAGAAATATCATGTAAACACGACCTCAGATTAGCGCTGCTGAGCTAAATGAAAGTATCAATTATTGCTAAGTGTCTCATTCCAGTTTTTGGCTTGATTCATCACAGTTTGGCACCGGCAATTATACATGTTACTTAAACGAAACTCTCATTCAGTCTCAACTAAGAGGTGAGTGCCAAGACAATGAGCGTTTTGCATTCAGTAAATTGATTACAAAGTTAATCATAAAGCAGAGGGAAAAATTAGCAAGCAAAGTCTCAAGATGCCTGGATTCCTTTCCAGTATTTAATTTTGGATCTGCATTCAAAATATGCACATTAGGGTTATTACTTTTTATTTTTCTCTCTATATTCACAATACAGACAGACTTCTAAGGCCTTGCATGAATATGTGTGCCGAGTCACGTATGAGGCGCTTGCTAACTTTAAGCACGCTACAAACTTGATTCCATCTGTTTGAAAAGCAGAATAATGAGTTTGAGAAGTGTCTCTGGTGTGCGCTTGCATCTGTTGTGATAAACATGAGTTCCCTGCTTGGCCAAGCTTTGTGGATAACAGGTGGACTGTAATACACCTGAGCGAGTGTAGAGAAAAAGAAAGAGATCAGGAGATATTATCGTGCTGGGAAAGAGAGAAACAAGAAATTAGCAATAAAGATTTGGGCAGTTATGCAAGATTACAATGAAACTTTGCAGGCAAAATGAAATGTGAATATTGTACTAATGTATATAAAAATAATAATAATAATAATAATAATAGTAATAGGTTTTATTTACATAGCACCTTTCCAGAGCTCAATGGCACTTTACAAAGAATGTTACAAAAGAGATACCACAAGCAGACATGAAAAGTAACAGTAAACAGTTATAGAGATAACATTAGGTACACAAACATACAGGAAGTCAAATACTATAAACTGGAAATACAAAACAAGACCTAAGAGACAAATAAGCAGAGTGCAGGCGGATCAAATAAAGTGGTCAGTTTGTCAGATCAGAAGTGTAGCATTCAGAAAACAAATGAGTTAAGTAAAGATTTGAATTCTGAGATATTATTAACAGAACGGAGTGACCGTGGTAGAGTTCCAAAGTTTGGCTGCAATAACACTAAATGATCTGGCCCCCTTTGAAGAGAGGCAGTATCAAGGGACAGCAAGAAGGCCAAAGTCAGAGGAACGTAATGAGCGAGAAGGGGTGTAGGGGGCAAGAATGTTGCAAAGGTGAGAGGGAGCTAGGTTATTTAAGGATCTAAATGCACGGAGGAGAATTTTGAACTTAATGCAGTATGCAAATGGGAGCCTATGGAGGTCGTATAAGATTGGGATTATATGAGCAGAACGTTTAATAAACACAGTGATATATAACGGTGCTAATAACTTGATTCTGATTGGCTGATAAAGGGGCTATTCACAAATAATTAACTCTGCCATGTTACCATTAAACAAAATCATTAGAATGCCCACTTGCTACATGTAAATAGAAGCTTGTAGCATTTACCCTGTCTCTGAGATCCTTGGTCAACCGCTTTAGAACTGATATTAATGTGTGGTGCTGCGTGTAAAAGTTGAAACATGGCAATCATGTGTGAGGCACAGCAAAAGATGAAATACACAAGTGTAACGTCATGCATTTCCATCAGTTGTGTTTACATAGAAAAACAACGAAGTGCATTGGAATGTGAAAAAAATATTTCTGTGTTATTGAACTTTTGTTATACTGCGTTCACACCAGACGCATCAAGCGTGAGTGATTTACATGTTAGGTCAATGCAAAGACACGAAAAGACATGATGTGTCGCGTTTTATGAATGAAGAAGCGCAAGTTGAACTTTTTACATGCTTGAGGTGCTTAACACACATTTCACGCAAATCACTCGAGTTGGAAAATCTGAACTTCCGTGGACATTCGCACCGTGTTAACCAATCAGGATCTTTCTCTTGTAGGGGCTGGTTATGATGTAGTACCTGTTGTTGGTGTTTATCAAACTGGGCTCAGCTCAGTAGGAAGCACCGCTGAAAGCTTCCATCATCCAGGTATAGTTTCTGGAGGAGGTGGATGCACTTCTGAATGGATCTAGTGGACTCCAGCATGGCGCCAAACAAATATATGCTGTTTTTCAGCCCTCCTAAAGCATATAATCACAGTTCTCTAAATAAAATCCATGTTAGCCATTTAGCAACAACGCTAGAATCCCGAGCAGACAGACGCCCTGTCGATGATGCAGATTCGTGTCTATTGTGAAATGAATTTCATGCGAATTAGTGAATTTCACATACGAATGGAGCAAGTAAACTGAACTCAAAATGTTCATGCGTCTATTTACGCATGAATATCGTGATTTATTCACGCGTTTATTCAATTTGTTCCGCGTCTGGTGTGAACACAGCATTAGATGTGCAATTTTTTTCAGGGAAACATTCAGCCAAAGTAGTTCCAGACAGGTCTTGACCAAATTACAGTTCCATTGCATTATACTGAATGATTTCAGTTATTTCATCTTTGAAAAATAAAACAACATGTTTAGGCGTGGTAACCTTTATAAAAGCTGAAAAATAGATTCTGGTTTGTTGAATTATTGGATAAATTCTATAATTAGTTAATTATATTAGATAATAATTATTAGTTTAATTATTAGATGATTAATACATCAATTAGGATGCATACAGCTTTATGGTGTTAAAATGTAAGTACTTTCAAAATAGCTTCTAGCTAGCAGAACTGACTGAAACACAAAAGAGCTTTAATTTAAGACCGCAGTGGTTCCAGGAGGTTGATCTCCCTGATTTAATGTATGAACGACTGATCACTGATCATGTCTTTGCTGATCTAACAGCGTCATCAAATACAAAATCAATGAGCCTCGCGGGAGCTGAAACCAATTAGCATCACATCCCATTCAGGCCTGTTGCTCTCCGCATGCTAATGTACCTGATCCTTACGCAAGAGCTCTTGTGTGCAAAACAGACGGGGGATGAGACGATTCCACTTATAGCAAATTTGTATGTCGAAGCACATTAACGTAAGAGGCAGCTTCGCATTCGGGAGAGCGAGAGCGTGTCTTAAGGGAGATAAAAATGAAATGGAAGGGTCTGTTTGCTCTCTGTTTTTGTGGAGGAACCTCAAAGGAGCTCCACGAGGAGGTGCTGGGGTCTGTAGAGAACAAAGAGTGCTAGATGTTATGAAGCAGCTGGAGTTATATTAGCCCTGAGGATTAAGTCCCCTGGCATCTCTCAAATATTCAGCTGGAAATTATTTGTAAGAACCAAAATCCGCCACTGGTTTTGTCTAGCATGGAAAACTTTGCTTTGTTCTTTTGGAAAGAATGTGAAAAATGTAAAGCAATGATGTAGATATTGAGCTGAAGTTTTGTAATTTAGTTGCTTGTTTCTTAACTACCATCCATTTTGCTTAAATTTAACTTTAGTTGCATAATAATAAAAATGATGATGATGATAATAATAATAATAATAATAGATATTTTATTTATTAAATCAGTAAACGGAGATGTAATTAAATAGTAATTAATTAGTGTAATGGAAGATAGGAGAACATAATTGGTCTATATCAGGGATTTTCAAAGTCTAAGACAGTGGGCCTCCCTTTTGACACAACTTCTCCATTGGCGCCCCCCTCCTCCCAAACACGCGCACGCACACACACACACACACACACACACACACACACACACACACACACACACAAACACACACACACACAAAAAATTCTGGAGGTTTTCCTGCTACCTCATCATGCTTGATTTCAAGGTGTCGCCGAAGTTTAGCGGGTGTCATGCTGTCATTAGCCAAAATATCTTGACAAACCACACATAAAGGTCGTGGTTCATCAACTGGTCCTGTCCACGTAAATCCTAAACTCAAATACTTATCATCATATTGTCGTCTTTTGGGTTTAAGCCCTGAACTTGAAGGCTTTGAATCGGGGGGTCTCAGAAACCGATCCATTGTATTAGCAGGCATATACATGTATTGGCAGGCTTGACAAACAGAAGCGAATTCACAGCTATGGCCTTCTGGGTAAAAAAGGTTTTCTTATTTTTGACGTATTATTATTTTTAGCTTTGTTTAATTAAAACGTTTAAAAAAAATAAAAAATGCATATAATAATTAAACTTAATAATTATATTTTTGTTATATAATATTTTTTCCCGCGCCTCCCCTGACATGCTCTGGCGCCCCCCAGGGGAGGCGTGCCTCACACTTTGAAAACCCCTGGTCTATATAATATAAAACTTGTCTGAAAGTGTAAACCATTTTTATAAAACTGACATTTGGAGGTTAAATACTTGAAAAAAAATATAAGATGAGTGGATTGATATATTAATAAGATAAATATGTTAGATTTAATACAATCTCACAGCACTTTTTAATTTTTCCTTTTGACTCAGTGGCTAATTTGTATGAAGTAGTGTAATCTTATTCATACATTTTTGTAGAATTTGCTCATTCCCCAATGATGGTTGGGTTTGGGGGGCAGACCTCTTTTTAAAAATGGTATACACTGGTAAAAAAAATTCAGAGGAATCTGTACAAATTAGCCACTTTTCTGACAATACACAAACATTGGGTGGGTTAGATTTGATCAGGGATGTCCAAACTCCAAGTTGATTTCCTGCAGAGTTTGGCTCCAACCCCATTTAGACACTGAACCAGCTAATCAAGCTCTTAACTAGTCATACTAGAAGCTTTCAGGTAGGTGCATTGATGCAAGTCGGAACTAAACTCTTCTGTACACCAGCTGTCCGGGACCAAGTTTGGATACCTCTAGTCTTGCGTAACCAGGCCGCAGGCTGAAGGTCTGGAAGCTTTGGTCGCATTGAATGGTCAAAGACCGCCCACTATGTTATATGACTGATAGGTTAAACAACTAATCATGTTTTGTTTTGTGCCGCGCCCTGCTAGTAGAATTGTCCTCAGAATAAAGATGCAGTCACACTAGAGTTTGAGCATGTGAAATTCTGTAGTACGGTGCTGCAAAAAGGGGCGGGATTAAACAAAATGATTAGGCATTTAAAAAACGATTGCAAGTGATTGATCCATATTTTAAATTTCTGTCCAGAGAGGTCATGTTTTGATCCTCGATTGGTCTCTTGGTCACTTGATGCGATTTTGCAGGTAAGAGTTCACCAAGCTTGAAATTTGCAACACAGCAAACGAGGTTGCGTTTCCGTTCTGACGCGTTTGCGTGTGCCAGCAGCTTAACAGTCCAAGACACAACTTCGCATTATTCACATACAAGCTTCTTTAAAAGTATACAGCAAAGACGCATCAATATGACTTGTCAGCAAAACATAAAGTAAATCAGTAGGACATGTAGACTTTGTTCTGATGTCTATCTGTGTAGTAGTAACAAAGTAGAAACTTCACTTCGGATTCAGCGGAATGAATCCCAATCATCCTACTTTTAAACATTTTATACCGTTTCTTCCCACTTAACGTCAATAAGGTTTCTCTTTGAATGTAAATTTAAGAATAACAATCCCAGACCTTTTGGTAGACCAGCTTAATGTATTGATAAGGTACAGTATGAGATGGTTCTATGTGGTTTAACACTAATCTTCAATCCACCACTTTGCTTAAGATGTGAATGTTTCCCAGAGATGGGTTGTGGCTGGAAGGGCATCCGCTGCGTAAAAATGTGCTTGATAAGTTGGCGGTTCATTCCACTGTGGTGACCCCGGATTAATAAAGTGACTAAGCCAAAAAGAAAATGAATGAATGAATGAATATAAAAGGGTTTAACTGCTGAATGCTAATATAAAAAACGAGAATATAAGCATATATGCTTGTTTGTTGACATCACAGGTTGAAGAATTTATGCATCAAGTATTACATATTTCTAGTAATACAGCCTTTAAGTCAAATGTATACTTAAAGATATACATTTATTAATAAGCACTGTCATCAATGTAACGAAACGCAGCATTTTTTTATTTACTCAGACTTTTTTCCAGGTGAGCTGATAAAAATTGCTACACACTCGACTCGCAGAAATTGCTGTATATTAAAATCAAAGGATGACTGGAAAAGTGTTTCTAGAACGGTGTACCATATGCACCAGATGTTTAGCCAATGGTCAGTGGGCGGTGATTGGCATGACGTCTGAGGCTGAGACTAGGGCTGCGTCCGAAACCGCCTATTACTCAGTAGGTACTGCATTTGAATTTAAACGTACTACTCGGCCGTTAGAAAAGTACGTTCTATACAGTATGAAAGTGAAAAGTATGAATGGAATTCGGACGTACTACATCCGCCATTTTTTCATTGTCACGTGACCTACCTGCGTCAATTGCGTCGCTTTACTCCCATTCATGAATTCGCTCGCGGGGCATCATGGGATAGCGCAACATGCATGCGATGCGCACTCCAGAATCTCGCCGGAAGTAGTAAGTCATCTGGGTACTTCTCGCATACTGATTTTCGAATTCTATGAATTCGGACATACTACTCGGCTCGCATACTGATTTTAGCGTCCTATATAGTATGGAAGTATGCGGTTTCGGACGCAGCCTAGGATCCCCTGGATTAGATATATATATATATATATATATATATAGTACAGATAATTTAGACAAGACTATAGTAGTCAACATTTAAAGTAGATCATCTTTCATTAAGGTTGTCTGAAGACTATTGAACGACACCCATTCTTGTCTTTTGACTTTTGAATTATTATTTTTTGCAGGGACTCCAGTCCTCCAGAGCAGAATTTGTTGACCCCTGGACTAGGTAGGTATGCTTGAATGGATATGTAAGATTAGATAAAAAAGATGGATAGATATGATAGATGAGGTGGACAAATAGAAAGATATGTTAGACTAGACAGATATGCTAGACTAGATATGTTAGACTATATCAGGGGTGTCCAAACTCGATCCTGGAGGACCGGTGTTCTGCAGATTTTAGTTCCAACTTGCCTCAACACACATGCAAGGATGTTTTTGGAAAGCCTGATAAGAGCTTGATTAGCTAGTCCAGGTGTGTCTAATTGGGGTGGGAAATGTGCTTTGCAAGACACTGGCCTTCCAGGACCGAGTTTGGACAGACGACAGATTTGTTAAGGCAAATTTATACTTTGCTATACCCAACGGTACACACCTTCCATTCCCCTGTTAAATATTAGTTTATTTTCTGATGTTTTGGGTTATGCCAGAAATGCGTGCGGTGCTGCTACTGAAATGGCTCAAACTCGCACTCATTCAAGAAAGGAAAAAGTCAGGAACAAGTGAACATTCTACAATGTTGATAATAAAATAAACACACAAAGTATCCATCAAGAGTTCCACTGTAGGACTTAAGACATATTAAACATCACTCCTGCCCACTACTCTCAGCCCTACCTACACTCGCCCCCACTACCCAATCGACCAATCACTGTGCTACTATCTGACTACACCAGACCTAATGCATGAAATCCACGCAGAAGTATAAATTGTTCTTTAGACTAGATAGATCAGATTGTACTAGATTGTACTAAAACAAACAAACAAAAATAAAACACAAAAAATACAGTGGCTCCACCCAAATAAAAATGTCAATCGAACATAAGCAGACTGTATGAACATGTATGGATGACATTAGCACGTTTGTGTTTAATTCTTGTGAATTTGTACAAAAAAAAAAAAGCTATGGATTTTCAAGATTGTTATAGATTGATAGAAACTAAAACCAAGTACAATTTCCAGTACTGTAAAGTGTTTTTGCCTACTTTTTGCTGTACCTGGCTGTACATTTTTTCTGATTCTGATAGATAGGATAACATTGATTTTCATGTTAACTTTCAAGGTGAGATTTTGAATAGTTAACATCTAGAGCGATGAGACCACTTTGGCTCATTTTGTGTGTGTGACGAAGACAGGAATAGAAACAGAGTGTGTGTTTGTTGTCCTGTTCTCCCCCACTGCTGGATGTCGAAGCAGCTGTCGGAGCGGACAGGAAAAGGACTAAAGGGCATGGAACTGTTTGAGCTCATTTAGAACAAGGTGCAACTTCAGGCGAGTCTCAGCATCCTCTGTTCTAAAACACTTCCCCATTACTTCACTTCCTGTCTGAGTCAATACCTTCTGTGGGGAATAGATAATAAAAATTGCTAAAACACTTTGCTATCCCACACGTTTAGTATCAATGGCTTTGCTACATAAAATGCGGTTTTAGACACATTAGCACACCTCAAGTATCAAACAACTTTTATAACAGTTTCTACATAATTAAACCTATTTAACAGCCACCAGAGGTTGTTGTTGTCCTAATACTGCAAGCGTATTAAAATTGCACATTCATATCAATACATATATTGATGGATGAAAAATGAATTCTGTAAGTGCATTGAGCTACTGATTCTCTTCGCAAAGTAATGTCTAAACCAGGGATGCCCAGTCGTGTTTCTGGAGATCTACCTTCCTGCAGTATCCAACCCTGATCAAACAAACCAAGTAGGATCTGAAGGAGCACTTGATAATTAAGGACAGGTGTGTTTGATCAAAGTTGTTGCTGAATTCTGCCGGAAGGTAGTGCTCCAGAAACAGGATTGGGAACCTCAGTTCTAGAGCACAGGTGTCAAACTCAGTTCCTGGAGGGCCGCAGCTCTGCATAGTTCAGTTCCAACCCTATTTAAAAACACCTGATCAAAATAATCGAGTTCTTCATGTTTGTTTGAAACCTACAGTTAAGTGTGCTGAAGCAGTGTTGGAATTAAACTGTGCAGGGCTACGGCCCTCTAGGAACTAAGTTTGACACCTCTGCTCTAGAGTCAGGAAATTATTACTTTTATTCATGAACTACGATTCTGATGGACACAACACTGACCCATGACTAGCATCAGACAGCACATCTGTGCACATTTCTTTAGCCATTTGTGTTCAGAATCTTTGTAAAAATCTGTGGTTTTCTACATGCAAAGATAGATTCCATGTGGGCCTATGACCCATTAGAGTAGTGTGATTTTTAACCAAGTAGGAAATGTTCCTGGATTCACATCTATGTTAATCCTGGAACAACATTTCAGTCAGCCATTCAGAATTAAGGGATACATTTACAGTTTATGGTAAGTTTAGGCTAACAAAAGAGGTCCCAGCCAGCTCCAAGTGGGTGGGACTTAAGTTCCAAGTGGGTGGACCATACAAACCTGAAGTTTTAATTTATTTAATGTCTTGTACATGACACAGAGTCCAATATTGTGCTTTATGGATGCCTACAGCTACCCCAACCCTAAACCCAGCCTCACAGTAAGCTGTTGTGTTTTATTAACACTCACCCCAACCCTAAACCCAACTTCACCGTAATGTCTACTCCAGCCTAAACCCAGCCTACTTTTGGCATAAGTCACTTGGAGGTCTCTGAGTTGTAGCGATACCTTTCATTCATTCATTTTCTTGTCGGCTTAGTTCCTTTATTAATCCGGGGTCGTCACAGCAGAATTAACCGCCAACTTATCCAGCAAGTTTTTACGCAGCGGATGCCCTTCCAGCCGCAACCCATCTCTGGGAAACATCCACACATACATTCACACACACACTCATACACTACGGACAATTTAGCCTACCTAATTCACCTATACCGCATGTCTTTGGACTGTGGGGGAAACCGGAGCACCCGGAGGAAACCCACGCGAAGGCAGGGAGAACATGCAAACTCCACACAGAAACGCCAAGTGAGCCGAGGTTCGAACCAGCGACATTTTTGCTGTGAGGCAACAGCACTACCTACTGCGCCACTGCCTCACCTGTAGTGATACCTACTTGTATAATTTAGTGTCTCAAATACCTGTTTTTTCATCCATCAATCATTCTTTATTTTAAATACTGTGAAATAAAACTGATTACCTTTATGTCAGAAGGAGAAAGGCTAGAATTTTAAAACAAAAAAGTTGCAAAAAAGTCATTAGGGACACTTTTAAAACACATTAGGGACTTTTAAAACAAATTAGGGACTTTTAAAACAGATTAAAACAGTCAGTTGGCGTTTTCGTCGCAGGGTGGCTGGGTGCACCCTTATAGATAGTGTGAGGAATCTCTCAGTAGAGCTGCAGCTCCTCCACATCGAGAGAAGTCAGCTGAGGTGGCTCAGGCATCTGTTTCGGATGCCTCCTGGACGCCTACCTAGGGAGGTGTTCCAGGCATGTCCCACCGGGAGGAGGTCTCAGGGAAGTCCAAGGACACGCTGGAGGGACTATGTCTCTCGGCTGGCCTGGGAACACCTCAGGATCCCCCCGGAGTGGCTGGAGGTAGTGTCAGGAGAGAACCTCAGACTTCCCTCTTCCCAAAGACTGCTGCCCCTGTGACCCGGCCCCGGAAAAAGCAATTTAAAATGAATGAATGAATAAAACAGTCGAATTTTAACATTTTTAAATCCATTCAGCCATACCATGGCTGAAGCACATGCAATAATATTACACAGCGTCAGAAAATGTGCCAGTTTCACTGTCTGCTGCAGTCATAGTTACAGCAACAAAGTTTCTTGATTACTACATTGGATTGAGAGTATAGTTCTTAGCAATATCGGCCTAGACAATGGCATCTTTACATTTTCAGTCTAAGTAGCCTACTACAAAGGAGTCAAATTTTAAATGGAAAAATTAGTGTAACTCTTTCGCCATTTTTAAAGTGAGATGCTAATGGTCTAATTCAATTCAATGATCTATGCCAAGCTAAAAGTTCTCCCAGTCCTGGAGATTGACTATGTGGTTTACCGATAAGGTGTTTGGGGTCATAGCTGTGTTATGTTGAACCTTTTTTTTTAACTGCTAGCATATACAATAGTAATGTAGTACATTTTAAATGTACAAAAGTACTCATTGTAAATAGTGATTGGGTAAATCTGCCAGCTATATTTGTTCAATAACGTTAGCACATTTTTTGAACTTGCTCTTTTTTGGGCCCATTTAAATGTGAAGCAGGCTTTGATCTGGATCGAATTGTTTGGTCACAATAAAGCATTTGAGTTCATCTGAAAGACGCACATACTCCTTCCTGAACCCTTTCCTTCCTCTCGGAGACTGCCAGAATGGCAGGAACAGGACTTTCTTTTTTTTTCACCAAATCCTTTTTATATTGACATCCTTCCACACACATGCATTCTCCTCAGACTGACTGGATCCCAACAAACACATTTACGTTGTAGCGATGTCTGCACAACGTTGTATTTTTTCAAAGACAACGTTGCCGCTTACGTGTTCGCTACATTGTCACAACGTAGAAATGTAAGACGTGAGAAGGCTGTAGCAACGTTGTCGTGCGACATTCAGCAACCGCGAGGCGGCGTTCTTACTACCTGTATTAATACTTTGTGTGGCAGTTTATCAATACTGCCTAGAATACAGGATAAGCAGCAATTCTTTTCCAGTATTGCTTAATATTAAATATTGTTCATTTATTTTTTCTATTTCATTTAACAACTGCATGTGTAAACTTTAAAGTGTAAAAATGCCACACAAATGAATATAATCAAACTTTTTATTCTATATTTCACAACATTTAATACATACAGTACACATCTAATTATAAGCAAACTGTTTAAAATAAAGTTTATATATATATATATATATATATATATATATATATATATATATATATATATATATATATATATATATATATATATATATAATTAAACTAAAGGGTAAACAAACAAGAAAAGTAAACAAGAAATCATTAAAATATAAATAAATATATAAATAAATATATAAATTAAAATTTAAACACTGGGCAGTGAAACTCTGGACTGGAGAATACAGCAGACCGGGGAGCGCAACTGAAGACCAGTCGTAGTTGTTGGTATGGAGAAAGCAGTCAGAGGAAGAAACAAATTCAACGGATAATCCAGCTTCAGCGATCCACAGCAGACTCAAGTCAAAATAGGCAGTGAACAAGAGAGGACAGATCAGAGCTTGACACAACAGCACTACACAGGAAATGACTATAACTAGCAAGTTATTGAAGTTTCAGACATTTATTGTAATTTCATTACATATAAAATCTCCAGAGTAATTATGTAGCCTACTTTATTTTAATGTTTTAATAATATATCATATACCAAAATTACAAACAATTAAATAAATTTAGAGACACAGGGAAAACAGTTTTGAGTTAACAGAAGTCAGAGTTAGTCTCCGAATACTTACTTAAATTATGAGAAGAGAAAGAAGAGGTCCTGTAGTTGTGGCGTTGCTCGCTGTTAATGGAATGTTAAACTTAGTGTCATTTCAATAACAGCTGTACAAAATAATAAAGTAATTTTTCATAAGCATGATCTATTTTCCACATTATGGACATGCTGTTTTAGGTAACATAACTACATTTAATAGTAAATAGAATAGTATACTTCTTACCTCATTCAATTCTTCTTTCCATCAGGAATTACAGCAACACTGATCTGAGGTGAATTCAACAGCTGAAAACATTCTGAAAGACAAGTTACATAAGTAATTTTAAAAACAACAGTGAGTGATTAAACAATAGTTTCATGCAACTTACGCATAATTAAAATCCAGAAATTATCAATAGAAGATTACCTCCATGTAAAAATAGCCTGTTGAGCAAAGAAAAGAGTGGGTTTTAAATAAAACATCAAAAGACCAATCAAAATAGAAATTAAGACTAGCAGACCTTTTAATTACTATCTATATTAATTAGGCATATGAACCTCAATTTATATACTTTACCTTATAGGGATAGCTCACCCAAAACTGACAATTCTGCCATTTTAGCCTCATCCTTTATTTGTTCCAAACTTATTTAGCTTTTTTTTCTGCTAAAAAATAAAGAAGATATATTAAAAAAAGCTGCAAAAACTGTAACTATTTAATTCCATAGTGTTTTCCTACCATAAAAGCAAATGCTTTACAGTCTTTAGTGTTCAACAGTATATATTCTTTATAAAGAAACTTAAAGGTTTGGAATCACTTATTATTTACAGGGCAGATAATTCGTGAGTACATATCATTTTTGAGTGAACTGTTCCTTTAACGGGACGCAATCTGCACAGAGATGTTTTGTTCTTAAAAGTTATTTTGTGTGTTTTGTAAAAAGTGGGTCGGCTCGTGTGATGAAGTATCATACTATTACTAACTGATCACGATGGATATGGAAAAAACTGAACTTCAAAAACATTATTGTCCATTTGACTAAAGACAAGGCGTAGGTAAATAATCAGGAAATGTTTTATTGAGAGATTTAACAGTGATTTTAATGTTGTTGCCGTCCGTTAACTGAATGCCGAAATGTTACTCGCTCGTAATAACTTCATTACGGCTTTTGTGTGATTGTAATGTTGGAACAGATTGTTGTCGAAATCATAGGTTTGTTTGAATATTCACGATTTATGTATCTTATTTAGCATGAAGAAATAAAGCAATACTCACGTCTCCTCGGTCGTTGATGAATGAGACGACGGCTTGTTGAAATTTAAACTGATTCAGCTGTGACCAGTAAATGTTGTACAGTGGTCGTCCACGCCACCTAAGCACAACCTAAAGTATGCGGCCCTCATGATGTTTAAATGGCAACCTTATGACATCGTTGTGACAACGTTTAGCAACAACGTAGAATCCTCAACCTTTTTGCAAGGTTGGTACAACGTTGTAGGAAGGTCGCTACGTTGAGGCAACGTTGTGTGTTTGTTGGGATCCAGTCGACTTAATGTCACCTGAGTGAACTGGTTTTGACTTAAAGACAAATGTCAATAATTCTTCTGTTAAACTGTCATTTTAAAAAACAACAGTAGCAAATATCATGAAGGGAAACAAGAGTAAATCCAATACGGTGAAAGTGACCCATTTCATTAATTTTCTTTCGGCTTAGTTTTATTTATTTATCAGGGGTTGCCACAGTGCAATGAACCGCCAACTTATCCAGCATATGTTTTACACAGCACAGCAGATGCCCATCCAGCTGCAACCCCGTAGGAAAGTGACCCATTTCATAAAACTCAAAATGTTGGTTTATGGGTTAGTGACAAATAAATAAATTTAAAAAAAATGTAATTTGGATTTTTTTTAATGACTACTTTTTATTGATTTTTTAATGACTAAAATAATGCGTGAATTTTGAAGAAAATTATGTTCGTTTGTTTGGGGAGAGATCAGTATACTTCTGCAATCCTGACATCTAGTGGCAGAAATCTAACATTACTCTTTTTGGAGTCAGTTGTCTTGTGTTTTTTTTTTTTTTTTTTTTAAATCTGTAATGTCACACACACACGCACACGCAGAATGTAAAGCTACATACTTAAGGTAAGACTGTACAATATTGCTCCATTAGTTAATGTTCGTTAATGCATTTAATTACTTAAATGAGCTATGGACAGTACATTTGTATATTTATCTTAGTTAATCGAAATACAGATGTTCATTATTTGTTCTTGTAAACTCACAGGGCATTCATGTAACATTAATGTAACAAAACAAAAAATCCTGAACCATAATAAATGAACTAATAGAACTTTAGCACTGTCGCCTTGCCACTGTAGTAAGAAGGTCGCTGGTTCGAGGCCCAGCTGGGCCAGTTGGCATTTCTGTATGTTCTCGCCGTGTTCGCGTGGCTTGTGGTATAGGTGAATTGGATGAACTAAATTGGCCGTAGTTGTATGAATATATTTGTCAATGCAATAGTGAATGGGTGTTGCCCAGTACTGTGGATTGCGGCGGGAAGGGCATCCGCTGCGTAAAACATACCAGTAGTTCGTGACCCCTGATAAATGAGGGACTAAACCGAAGGAAAATGAGTGAATAATAGAACTTTATGGTAAAGTGTAATAATCATTATTACCTCAATACTATAATGCTTAATAATACTGAAATTATATAAACACTAATGTAGTATTGGTGATAACGTAAAATCTAAAATTGAAAAAACAACATCAATGATCATAAAATAGAAACCGTAAAAGGTTGCAAAATACTGTATAAAGTAAATTAAATGTATAGATTTTTTTTTATAAAAGAATAAAGCCATAAATTTTATCAGTTATACTACATTAATACGCTGCTGAAATGTATTAAATATAACATACTTCAAAGAGGCTGTTAATACATTTATTTTACACCAGGTGTCAGCAGACACACAAAAATCTAAACCTAAACTGGACTCAACGGTTTGTTTTAATCAACAATTCTATCTGTAATCTGCATTCTGCGCACAAACATGTAAATGTTTTTACTGAGTTTTTAAAATTACTATATGAGAACATTTTAAATATTTATCAACTATACAGCGATGGGGGAAAAAATCAAAAGTTTCTATAATTTATTATTTTGTACATTTTTTATGTAATTATAAACTGATTTTTGTATTATTCTTCAAATCACTAATGACATAAAAATAAAGGTGGGCTGTTTTTATACATGTTTATATTCTGTTTAAAAAAAACAATTATGCTTAATTTTAAGAAATCATATTTAATAAATAAAATTCAATTATCAGTCTTTCAGTAAATTACTCTAAATTACAGTATAGATTTTTTTAATTTTCAAGACTATTTATAGGATAAAATGAATATCCACATTTGTATCAAACTCAGTAAATCCAGAGAAACGGGTTCAGAAGACCCATCCCCTCACTGACAAAGGACCAGAATTTGTCCCATACATGAGCTCGTTTGTCCCACTTTGACTGTTAATACCATCATAAATATTGAAAATAACCCATAAAAGGCCAAATCTGACATAAATAAAGTCATCTTTCACTACGGACCTACTTTATTGTTGTTAAATAGAGAAAACATTCCATAAGGAACTCCATTTTTTCTAAATCTTAGACCTGGTTCTTGAAAGAAAAAAAATCACCAAATTATAATACTAATTAGGATATTGTTGTTATATATGAAGTTTCAAATGTACTTTTTACAAGAGAGGCTAGAAAAATCATCAAACTCAACATTATTATTATTATTATTATTAGTAGTAGTAGTAGTAGTAGTAGCAGTATAATAATTATTAATATATTATTTATTTATTTTATATGGCAAATTGTGAAAGTTGAGGAAATCTGAAGAAAGTTATATGTGCTGCTCAGTTTTTTATTTGCATAATAAATGACATTAGGCTACCATTTTTAATTTAAAAACTTTTTTCCTAATGATATATTTATAAAATGACAGATGTGATGCATTTGAATTGTAAAAATAAGTATTTTTTTTTTACTCTAAATCTATAAAAAATGTTGTAGGCTACATTACAAAGTGTGATTATGATGACCATCCAACAAGCCAATCCAGCAAAAAATAGTGCTTAAAATGTCATTAAATGCAGCATTTAAACCTCATAATAAAATAGAAAATGATGTGAATAACTGCAAAAAGAGAAAAAAAAACACCCTTTTCACCAGGCTGGCTACGAGCCTGTAAGTATGTATGTATGTATGTATGTATGTATGTATGTATGTACTGTATGCATGCATATGCAAGTTCATATATATATATATATATATATATATATATATATATATATATATATATATATATATATATATATATATATAATTTTAATACCTCTTCGTGCAGCTTGTACAATTATTATTATTATTATTATTTGTATTACTTTTTGCCCTGGGTCTCCTGCTGTACATGTGGTGTCTCTGCTAGTGGCGTTGTGTTATGACTTTCTGAACTGGCATCTCCATGCCTCTGCTTCCCTGTGTGGGAGGAGTTCAGTCAGATTTGTATTCCTCATGCACACACACGCTCACACACATACACGCGCACACACAGCAGCAGCAGCAGCAGCAGCAGCAGTGCTTCAGTGTGAGGCAGAGCGCAGAGGGGAAACCTCCATCTACTCTCACCATCGGCTTGTTTTTATCACAGCCGAGGAAACGCCTCGCTCCCTGACCTTACTGCCTTGGATTTATGCTGCGTGGGGAAGAAATCTGATCGGGCTATTTGTGCACGCTGCACACCAAGAAGATAAGCGAAGGTCTGCGGTCTGCAGCACAACATATCATCGGAAAAACCCAACGCCCTTCCCAGACCGACCATGCATACCTGCTGGGGCTGATGGAGGATGCGTTTATGGGATAACTATGGACCACTGACGTGTGGATGTTTTCGGGATTGCTTTACACGGCCGTAACCTGCTGAATCTCAAAGTCATCCTAGTTTGGAAGCTAAACAACCAATGAAACGGCAGCCTGAAAGCCCGGAGCTTGGAGAAGCAATGTGATTTATCGATCGTTATATATTCATCATAAAATGGGGAACGGTTTCTCCAACATTGCAGCATTCCAGTCCTTGCACATCGTGATGCTTGGCTTGGATTCAGCTGGGAAAACAACAGTACTGTATCGGTTGAAGTTTAATGAATTTGTCAACACCGTTCCAACCATCGGCTTCAACACGGAGAAGATCAAACTCAGCAATGGCACGGCCAAAGGAATCAGTTGTCACTTTTGGGACGTCGGCGGGCAGGAGAAGTTAAGACCACTTTGGAAATCCTACAGCCGCTGCACGGATGGTATTATTTACGTGGTGGACTCGGTGGATGTTGACCGGCTTGAGGAAGCCAAAACAGAACTGCATAAAGTCACCAAATTCGCGGAGAACCAAGGAACTCCTTTGTTGGTGATCGCCAACAAGCAGGATCTCCCCAAATCCTTGACGGTCTCCGAGATCGAGAAGCACCTGGCTCTCCACGAACTGAGTCCCTCCACCACGTACCACGTCCAGCCGGCCTGCGCCATCATTGGTGAGGGTCTCCATGAAGGAATGGACAAACTGTACGAGATGATCGTCAAACGAAGGAAATCTCTCAAGCAGAAGAAGAAACGATAAGACGGTTGGACAATTGCAGAGACATTGAAAGGGATCGTTCACTTACAAACAACAATTCTGTCTTCATTTACTTACTTACCCTCATGTTGTATGAAGACTTTATGGGAATAGATGGGTTTTGGACATACAATAAAAGTCAGTGGCGTCCAAAATTAACATTTGGACCCTATTGACTTTTATAGTATGGACTAAAAATGTATGTATGGACTTTATTTTGTGTGCATTTGTATTCTGCCGAAGAGCGTATGTTTGTTGCGCATGATGTGAGACTGATTGAGGATGACATAAGTGTTGTTTTTTTGGAGAGGTGAAGTCAGTGTTGCCCTTAAAGATAGGATGAGTTTTGCAATTGCTAACTTGTTAAGACATTTGAAAAGATTGTTCACCAAAAAATTACAATTTTGTCTTTATTTACTTACCCTTGCCCTCTTTAAAAGCTTTCTTTTTCTTTTTCGGGTTTGTTCATTTTTATGAACAATATAAACATTTGGACCCTATTGACTTTTATTGTTCAAACACAAAAGTCACAGACACTGTGGTTTACATGTTTAGAATGACATGAGGCTGATTTTAAAGATGATAGTGAAAAAAAAAAGATTTTCTTACTTAGATTTTTTTTGTCTTGTTTCTAGTCCAAATATCTAAAAATTCTTAAATCAAAAATTATTTTCTAGACAAGCAAAGCATATCATCTTGTTTTAAGAAATAATAGGCAAAAATTAAGCAAGTTTTTCCTTAAAACAAGCATAATAATCTTTGGGTAAGCAAAATAATCTTGTTTTTTACTTTTGACATAAGATTATTTTGCTTACCCCATTGGCAGATTATTTAGTTTGTTTTAAGGAAAACTCACTTATTATTGGCATATTATTTCTTAAAACAAGACTATATGTTTTCCTTGCCTAGAAAATGCTTCTTGATGTAATAACATTTAGATATTTGGACTAGAAAGAAGACAAAAAACCTAAGTAAGAAGATTTTGCAGTGCATGAAAGACATGATGGGTTTTGTAACTGCAGATTTGGTAAGAGATTTATATGGATATATTTTCTGTAATTATTTACTCATCCTTGTGTCCAGTTTTTCTACATACAATGAAAGTCAATAGGGTCCAAAATGAGCAGACTTTTACTGTATTGACACAGATTAAACCAGCGCCATCTTTTACCAATTCGTAACTTTTTGATTTGGTGGCTAATTCGTATGAATTTGTTTGATCTCATTTGTACTTTTTAGTATGATTTGCTCATCCCACAATATTGATTGGGTTTAGAGGTGGGGTTTGTGACGCACCTCCTTTTAAAAATCATACATTTTTGTAGCAGCTAAACTCGTATAAATTTGTACGAATTAACCTGACAAAACATAAATTAGTTTTGTTTCCTCGTGAGAACAGGCTGGATAAAGTGGATAACTTTTCAAAATGTGTGTGTTATATGTTTGTAATGCCATGAGGGTGATTAAGAAAGACAAAAAGAGTTGTTTTTTGGTGGACTCGATGTTGCCGCAAAAGATATGATGAGTTTGCCTTGGCCTGCAAGATTGCGTGACACTTTTTAATAACTTTCATTAATATTAGAATGAGCAACAGATTATTAATTAATGTAGATTTCGACCTCCCTGAGGCATTCATATTTATTCATAACTATAAATATTTGAAGAATACCTCATCTATTAAAGGTGAGATGTTGAAATATTGATAAGTAAAAATGTTATATTAAACAATATATGTATAATTCATCGGTTCAACTTTTTCAAAATAGTAACAGTTGAAGCATTTTTCCATTCAGATTTGGTGTGAAATTACTCACTTTAAGCACTTTTTTTCATAGAAACGTCACTTTAAGCATTCAAGTTGTTATTGAAAGTTATTATAAAGTGTTACAGAAAGTAAAAAAATAAATAAAAAAACAAGTGCGTAACATTATGCTTACTTATAGAACCAAAAAGATCTTAAATAGCGAGACAACATAGAACTAGCCAATCATTTTAAATGCTTAAAAATAATAGGGAAGAAAAATGGGCAGGACCCATGTTGCTGCTTGATATTAACTCCATAAATATCGCTACTAATCGCAAGCCTGTGCTTTGAAGAAACCCTATACGAAATCATTCCTTAAATAAATAAACTGAATGCCCCATGTACCTATACACATGAGTATAAAAGATTTTATTATGCATTGAACCATATAGTTCCTCCCAGTGCAGTTTGTTATGATCTCATTTATTTCTTTATTTCTTTTTTTTAGATTTGGATTCAACTGGATATGTTTGTTTTGCATAAAGGCTACTTTATACTACAATCGAAGGTTGTTGTATTATAAAACCATGTAGTGAAATGAAGACTGTTTATGCACATGATGCCAAAAATATTCCAAATAAATTATTCTGAAAACTTTTGCAGCTCGTGTACACATTCTGTTGGTTTTGCAACACTTCAGGAAAGTTTGCGTTCAGCATTATTGCTGTTTTTCTGTAATTAAAGTACAACAGTCGTCAGCCATAATTCCCCGAGCTGTCAGATCTACATGATTTCACAGCGCGGGACGACGTAAATCCCTCTGATTTGGCTTCAGGCCGGCCGAGAGCCACACGTGCTGCACTCTTGGGACGCGGATAATGACCTTTTAGTGCTCAGCGAGATTGAAAATGGATATTAATAGGAGAACTCAGCCATTGTGTAATTAGAATCAACCACAGCAGGCAGCATAAATCGCAAAACACAACACCTGCTGGTGGACACAGATGTAAACATAGTAGGGTTGTAATAATATTATGTGCTTTTTTCAGGCTATAGTTTGGATTCGACGAGAATTAGGATGAATTTTTTGAAGTTTTAGAAAAATTTTAAGCATTCGACATCTGTTGAGCTACACTGTTTTGTTGTTTGTAGATTTTTTGAAAATGTTTAGATAAAAGAAATATCAAAATATGAGTTATACAACTTTTTCCGTTGTAATTATTCGACATATCAGCCCTATGCTCATTAAAGTTGCATTTATTTTATGTATAATACAAATAAAATGTGAAATAATTTAATGTGAATAACATTTTTCAAACTGTGAAGTGATTAGTTGAAAAAGTGAGTAAACCGGTTGCTTTTGAAAAAAAAAAATCATGAGTAAAAAAGTTTATATATATATATATATATATATATATATATATATATATATATATATATATATATATATATATATATATATATATTTTATTTATTTTTTTTACTCATGATTTTTTTAAATATTAAAATTTTAAATATTAAAATAGACAACATTGATTTAATGCACAACATTGATTAAATGCACAAACCCAGCAGTTTACTAGCATCATGTTAACAGATGATTTAATGGTTAATATATTTGAGACCACAGTCTACACCTCAAGTCCTTTACAAAAATGTTTTTTAACATTTCTCAAGCTAAATCATCATGTTAGCCCTAAATGAATTCCCCTTTTAAAACCCAGATGTCCTCATTTGTCATTGACCCATAAACTAACATAGCCAAGATCTGCTATATTTGACCGGCTTCCTCTCGTATTGGTTTCAAAGCACTTCAGTTCAGACATATTAATAATCACCAATCAACCCATTGAACCAATCTGCTTGTTAAATCAACCCATCACCTTGGAATTATAAGGTTCTATCTGCGTTCTGAATGATTTTGAGATATTGAGCTTTAAAGTTTTTGCATAACAAACACTATGTGTGTTACAATTATCTTAATGAAAATTCTTAATGTAAACAACCTATAAACAACATCCCATAATGTAAATAAGTTGTCATTTAATAACAATATGTCAATAACTCAATTTTGACAAAAATGTCAGATATAACCTTATAATTGTAAGGTGACGAACTGTAAGTTTCTGGGTCTAAACTCTCTGAACAATAAATGGTACTGATATATGCTTACAGTGTGCAATAATAAAATAAAAAGGCACAACTGTTATGTTTTACATCCATATAATACATTGTAAAAAAAAAAAAAAAAAAAAAATATATATATATATATATATATATATATATATATATATATATATATATATATATATATATATATTAGTTGGCTTTACTTAAAATAAGCGAGTAAACCTGTTGCTTTTAAAGCAATTAGTTTACTTTAAAGTAAACCCATGGCTTTTCAAGTTTTTTAAGTAAATGTAATTCTAAAAGTTAAATCAACTTAACAGTTCCATGTTAAAAACAATTCCAAGGTTTACTCGCTTTTTTAAGTTAGGTCAACTTGTCGCTTAAAGGAAATGGGTTTATTCACTTTTTTAAAGTAAAAAATAAAAACTTTTTCCAGCGGGCTGCCAAATGCTTGATTCTGATTGGTGGATGGAAATTATTAGAGGCCATTCATACAGAATGTGAATTAGCATCTAAAAATGTGAGACGCAGTGTTTAAGAATGGTTTAATAAACTCTCCTTCACCATGTTAACATCAAATAAATAATCCATGTCAATGCTTGCCCCTCCTCAAGAGTTCTTTTGATTGGTCTACATCTGTGGAACTCACATTGAGTGACACTCTGTGTAAAAGCTGAAATTATTTATCTTTACACGGTGACTTAAAACATGGCACTTACAGTTTAAGTAAGAATTATTAGCCTCCCTGAATTATTAAACCCCTTGTTTATTTTTTCCCAATTTTCTATTTAACGGAGAGCATAATTTTTCTACACATTTTTAATCGTAATAGTTTTAATAACTCCTCTCTAATAAAAGATTTATTTTATCTTTGCCATGATGACAGTAAATAATATTTAACTAGATATTTTTCAAGACACTTTTATACAGTTTAAAGTGACATTTAAAAGCTTAACTAGGTTAATTAGATTAACTAGGCAGGTTGGGGTAATTAGGCAAGTTATTGTGTAACGATGGTTTGTTCTGTAGACTATCAAAAAAAATTTTTTTTTTAGCTTAAATGGGCTAATCATTTTGTCCTTAAAATTGTGTTTAATAAATTAAAAACTGCTTTTATTCTAGCTGAAATAAAACAAATCAGACTTTCTTAAGAAGAATATTATTAAGAATATTATCAGACATACTGTGAAAATTTCTTTGCTCCGTTAAACATCGTTTGGAAAATATGTAAAAAAGAAAAAAAATTAAAAGACAGGCTAATAATTCTGACTTCATCTTTATGTGTGAGGTGCGGCAAGGATGCAAAACGCAAGTGCATTGGTTAAGAACAACTATCAAGCATTTTGTTTAGGTAGAAAAACAATGGAAAATAGTGCATTGGATAGGATAAAGTGCATAAGGCGTGCAATTAGGCTCTGGTTAACACATAGCTAAAGTAGTCACAGACAGGTTTGTAATGACTGCATTACAGCGCCAAATCACTACACCAAATCATGTCAGTCAAAAATCAAGTGTTTTGGATGAAATGCATAAGAAACTATATAAATACACGGGAGCAGTTTGAGGACAAAAACCTGAGAAATGTCCTAAAATATCCAGTGTAGGGCAAAACACAATATTACTTTTCTAAGTAACGATTAAAGTAACACATTACTTTAAAGAAATAAGCAATACAATATGAGTTACCTTTTTAAAAAATGTAATTTGAGTTACTTTTTTTTTTAGTTTAAATAATTAGCTTTAAACAAAGATGCAAGAAACAAAAATTTCTGTGATGGAAGTATTCTCATTATTTTTAACACATCGAAGAAAGGGCAAAGGGGATTGTCTCAATGGACAATGTTTAACAACTAAAAACACAAAAACTACAAAAGTAGCAAACTCGCTGCTAAACACTTTCGTTTATCTCTACATATACAGCACTCACTGTATAACACTGTGTTCAGGAAATTCTTTGGAGAAAAAATTATCCTTCATTATTATTTTTTGATATGCATAGTTTTTTTTTTTTAAGTAAATAAATGTTACACTGTGTGTTGATAATTTCAGAGCTCCTTTATTTACCCTCAGCAAAGTTTAGAGCTCATAAATAACTCAAAACCACCGTAACACATTACTTACCATAAAAAGTAACTTAAGTAATGCAACTAGTTACTTTTTCAGGGAGCAACTCAATATTCATATGCATTACTTTCAAAAGTAACTTTCCCTAACACTGGAAAATCTATACAGTTAACAGTATGTTTAGTTGTGGAAACTATACTGTAAGTTATAGTATAATAATAATTAACTCCTGTCCATTGAAATGTAGGGAAATGATGCACACCTAAGGTGTAACACGATCATGTGTGCATCTATTTTTATCAGTAATTTCTTACTTCATCTCAGATGGTCGTACATTGATTCATCTTTTATGAATGGGTAAAACATGGGAATGTGGACAGTCCCGAGACTGTAAAAATAAGTTGCTGAAACTTTTTTTTTCAGTATGTTGATGTACTTCCATCTAAAACTAAAGATTGAGTACGGGCAGGGCTTTGTTTACATGTAGCAAATTAATGGTTAAAAAAGACTGTGATAAAGCCATTAAAACTGATATCATCAGAGATGGAGCGGATCTCCAAATGCAAAACATTTGATTGAAGATTACCAAAACTAACTTTTTTTTTCTGGATTAATCTTCACAAATTAATCAATAATCTAAAGAATAACAATGTGTGCTAGCAAAAAAAAACTAAATAAAAAAAAAAAACTTACAATTTGATTTCAAACCGACTTTAAAGTGTAATATAATGTGTATTGTGATATAATAAGTATTTATTTTTTAAGTAGTGGTTATAAATGACTATTGATATTTTTTTATTTCAACTCAAA
Source organism: Danio rerio (assembly GCF_052040795.2). Lineage (NCBI taxonomy): Eukaryota > Metazoa > Chordata > Actinopteri > Cypriniformes > Danionidae > Danio > Danio rerio. Next base: position 14,527,515 of record NC_141042.1, read on the forward strand.
TGAGTAGTCTTAAACCCGAAAACAGTTCTCCATACATCCCAACTTAAAATATGAGAAGGTTGCAAAGGTTACCGTTCTGTATAATGGATAGATATAGATAACTAACAACATTCACCTTTCTGAAGCTCAAGCTGAGAGAACGATGAGCTTTTTTTGGAGCAGATAATGGGCTCCTATAAATAGCTTAATAATTAATGCGGCACCACTGGAGATCCTACGAGAGGGCCAGAAATGAGAATGTTCGAGACGTTGGCCAGTCAGTGGGATTCCCATTTATTTATTTATTTATTTTTATTGATATTTTTGGTTGTCTTGTCATACTTGAAGGCAGGGATTACTCATGCTGTTATTTATGGAATAGGAGTTTCACTGTTTCCCTGGAAACGTTCAGATTTTATCAGTAAACAAGACTCATGTCAAGACAACTACCAGAGAAAAACAGAAAATAAACTGTGGTAGAGCTGCTGTCACCATGGATGATAAATAAAATGATAACAATAACACCGTTCTAAATTTAAACACGTTTCAGAGTCCACGTTATACAACTATATTGATAACAAGGAACAATTACAGTGGAATCACTTTCGAAATTATTTATTATATACAGTTTATTTATTATATACAAAATTATTATCCCTCCTATGAATTTCTTTTTCAAATATTTCCAAAATGTTGTTTAACAGAGCAAGACATTTTTCACAGTATTTCCTATAATATTTTTTCTTGTGGGGAAAGTCTAATTTGTTTTATTTCGACTAGAATAAAAGTAGTTTTTAATTTTTTAAAGCCATTTTAAGGTCAAAATTATTAGCCTCTTTAAGCTTTATATATTTTTTCTATTGTCTACAGAACAAACCATCGTTATACAATAATTTGCCTAATTACCCTAATTAACCTAGTTGAGCCTTGAAATTGCACTTTAAAATACTAATATCTTGGAAATATCTAGTAAAATATATGATGAAAAATATGATGTACTAAAACATAAAATTATCTTTGATGGAATGGAAATAATGGAAAATAATCTTTCCATTAAATAGAACTTGGGGAAAAAATATAATAATTCTGGGGCTAAAAATTCTGACTTCAACTTTATATGATTTACCAGCTAAGTGATTTTTAAAAACATTGACAGCCAATCAGAATGATTTAAAATCCATGAAATCAAAATTAACTGTTTTTATTTTGCAAGCGCATATTGCTAGTCTTGACATTTAAGAGCTTTTACAATGATTTGACAGCTTGCTAAAATATGCTTAACCATGCCCCTAACCAATAGTTTGCTGCAAGGGAAAGATGAAAGGAGGAGCAAAAAATAAACCCTGTCCTGCTCAATATTCCATTTCAGTTAGAAATACATCATCATACTACAATGAAAGTGCAGCAACGTATGGTTCACGTGGACTTTAATGAGCTTGATCATTCAAAGCAGTGGACAAAATGTAATCATTGCATGGTTTCCACTACATTCATTCTTCCATGGGGGGCGCCACACCAAAATGTATTCCCGCCACGGGTTCATTACAACTTCTCATTTAAAACCTTCAGTTGTAGCTGTTTTTTTTTTTTTATTCAAAAGAAATTATAGCGAGTAATATTCACACCAAAGTGTATTAAAATGTAAGTGAATTATAACAGAGTGAACTTTTCTGTAATCGTTGTAGTGCTGTGCGTTACTTGTTAAACCCTTTAAAGGGCACCTAGTTTACCCCTTTTTAAGATTTAATATTAATAAGGAAGGCAGTATTAGGGAAGAATTAAGGAAGATGCAATGAAATGTACACAGGTTTGCAAATCCACCTAAAGTTACGAACAATGGCGCCAATGAGAGCAATCATGTGGTGAATGTTGATCTTGTGTTGAGCCCAATGAGCCTTACATCTAAACATAGAGCAAGGGTGTTCCTCTGGTGACATCGTTTTGACTCACATGCTAAAAATGGACATTTTCACACGTGAAATAACAAACTAAGGATATGGTAATGCGCGCCTGTCAACAATATGGTGGGTGGGGGGACCGCACTCCTACCTCAAGTTGTGGTCGATCTCAAAACGGATCAATTGGTTCACCGTTTTTATCTTGTTAATTTGGGAAATAAAAGGACTGTGTGTGTGTATATCACCCCAATACGACGGTCAATACACTATACCTACACGTCTGTCCAAAGAGCTTGAAAAGTAGATTTTTCACCATATGTGCCCTTTAAGGCGACATGCTGACTGACTGACTTTCTTACAGGGCTGTGTGATGAGTAAGGCTATCAAACATGATGCAGCTTTCAGTTATGATAAACACAGATTTCATAAGTGAAGTTTATTCATAAACTAATTTCGAGAGGATCACGTGCTTATGATTTATCACGTCCAGTCTCGCATTTGCTAATCACTAATCTTCCAATCATATGAGCCCTAAGGCACCATAAATAGTCTAAGTTTCCAGTTCACTTTATCTTCGTTTGGAAGAAACCCCCCTCCTCCCCTATTCTCCTCCTTTACCTGTAATTGGGCGGCACGGCGGTCCAGTGGTTAGCACTGTGAACCACACAGCAAGAATACTGCCGGTCCTAGTTCGATAGGACCGGTGAGTGTTTCTGTGGGGAGTTTGTATGTCCTTCCCGTGTCCGCGTGGGTTTTCCCCGGGCTCTCCGGTTTCCTCCCACCATCCAAAGACATTCAACATACTTAACAATCAAGCTGGTCTAATTCCTTACGTTCCCTTAGCTACAGCGGCAGGGGAGTTCTGAGATCCACCGAGCTCAGGCTCCCTTCTTGCTCTGCCAACGGGAGGAAGCCCCGGGCTCGAGGAGCCCTTGAGCTCGGGGCTCTCTCCCGGGACAGCATGCCAAATAAGCTTTGTAAATCATCAGCTAAGTGTGAACTCTTGAATTATACTTTATTTAGATGACGGTCTATGGATCTGCATACAATGACTTTATCTTGCTGGAGTTAATGGCTGTTTCACTTTACTTCAGGATGCATTAATGCCATTTTCAAGGTTATTGGAGACATTCATAAATTTTCCTTGCAAATCTAATAAATGTTGGACATACTCGTAACGTAAACGCACTAAATCCCACTTCAGCATCGTTTATTTGAGAGCGCACAAGAAGATCTGAGCTGGAGCAGCATATTTTTGAGGGCGTGCAAGACTTTTTGTGCGTGAACCGAGGTAATCGCATGCTCATGTTACATGAATGCGATGTTTACTTGTAATAATGCGCTCACGAAGTTTGTTATTGAAATAATGCAAGATCTGTGTAAAAGGCCTGCCGCCACAGCTGGAAAAAAAATCTTAGAGGAAACAATACATTGTATGTTAATATAGGTATTATTTTTAATGTTTATTATAGTTATTGTTCATGTTGTGAGTGCATACATGGGCAGTCTTGTAATTTTTTTTATTTATTTATTTTTATTATTATAATTTCTTTTTTTGCCTTTATTTGAAAGTATAGTAGCTAGAGAGTAAGTGAAGTTGGGGAGAGAGAGAGGGTAGGGCCAGACAGAATCTACAGACATTTTTATTTGCTATTTCTGTGAAGAGTTTTGTAAAAATCTGCAGATTTATGCGGAATTATTTTGGAAGTATCGTAACTAAAAACTTAATACGAGACATAAAAATAATAGCTTTTTGACTTTTATTTAATGTTTACAATGCAAATCCATCTGAATCCACTTATTTGGAAAATAAAGCAAGTCTCTCATGTGATGTATCTACTAAAAGACAAAAAAATATTACTGTACAAACTGTATTGTAAATAAATTCAATTAATACTTTCATATTAGTTAATAATATTAATAAAATTAATAAAAAAACTGAATAAATATAAATTTACACACATTTACACAGGTAAATAAATAGATGGGCTAAAAATCTGCGGATTTATGCATGCACGAATTCTGCGTAGGCCTAGCAAAAGGATAGGAAAAGGTTGAGGAGCTGGGATTCAAACTCAGGACACCTGAAATGCATTCGTGTTAAATATGGTATAAAACACCATAATAAATGAAGACAAAATTACAATAAAATTAAATTAAAGACAAAACAATAATACATATGAATGAATAGGAAAAAATGAGGAATGCTAAAATAATTGTTTTTTTTTTATAACAAATATACAAAATCAAAATAATTACATATAAAATTCTAAGAAAAATACTTTAGTCCAATAAAAGATTTTGTTATGGATACGAAAAAACAAAAATAAATAAAAATCTTTAATAATAATAATAATAATATTAATAATAATCTTAAAATAAAAACATTTGCATGACAAAAACAACAATGAACCAAAAAAATCCAAATAAATCTTAAAGTACAAAGAAAAATGAGATATAAAACAAATAACACAAATAAAAAATAAATTTGATTTACAAAAAAATGTAACAGTTGTATTAAAAATCACATAGAGGCCAAAGAAAAACTCTGTCAGATGTTTGCCTTAACTTTCTTTGTTTTTTTTTTTCTTTTACTGTTCCCTCTCTCCATAATTATACACTGGGTCAAACTTGTGTAATACTCTACACATATGACTATTGTCTAGCCGAAGGATTTATTGCACTTTATTGCAACTCTCTCCCCATATAAACAAGTAATTAAACTGTAATTAATCACTCTAAACATGGAGACACTGTTTGTCTTGCTGCCTGTAATGAACAGTTTATGCAATTGCATGTAAATTTTGTTTTATAGACCACTGTATAAGAATTCATAAATCGGAATTCAAAAAACTTTCCTATTTTAAACTCCTAATGGGCACAGAGCAGCAGAGAAAAATGGCTTCTGCACTTTAAAAAAATAAAATAAAATAAAAATCCTATTAGGGTGTCGGCGCTAGTGGTGTAGTGGTTAGTGCATCGACACATGCACTCCGGTGCTCGCAGCGGCCCGGGTTCGATTCCGCCTCGTGGTCCTATGCCGATCCTTCCACTCTCTCTGCTCCCCATGCTTTCCTGTCAATCATCTATACTGTTCTATCAAAAATAAAGGTGAAAACCCCCAAAAAATAATAATAATAATAAAAAAAATCCTATAAGGGTCCTAATAAAGGATTTGTCTTTTAAGCCCAGACACTGCAGTCAATAACAGTGTTTCATGCATCAGTCAAGTTTAAAAATGTTGGGCTTTTTGGCTTTTACAAAAGTGTTCATTTAATGTAATGTGAGGAAAGTTTTGAGCTTTATTTATCAGTTTGAGTCTGTAGATTTTAATTATAATATGTATTTTTTAAAGTTCTTTCAGTATTTTCTGAGTGATGAAAAGATTCTCAAAATCACTTCTGCAAGTTTATTTGACTTTAATACCTATAATAATACTAATAAAAACTTCAACAAGAATTTTGATCCTGATTTAATCCAATATTTAGACTTTTGTGTTAGAAATATATGCAAAAGACTGCACATTTTATTATATAATTCCTAATACATATTTAAATATTTTCGAAAACATGTAAAGTAGCGCAGCAGCTACAGGATGTCAACAGGACATCAGATTGACACTGACTCCATCGTCGGGGGACACTGCATTTTGTTTGGACATAAAAACCGTTTTGACCTCAGAACCCCGGGTCGACGTCAATGTCCAACGTCCAGCCTAAAATCAACCAAATATCAACATCTAATGATGTTACAGCTTGATATTGGATGTTACCACTATGACGCCTATCAGACGTTGGTTTTTAGTTGCCATACCTGATGAATAAATGTCAGTATTTGACATCAATATGACATTAGTTTAAGATTGGCTCGACGTAAAATTTTAGTCACTTTCCAACACAACCTAAAATCAACCAAATATTAACGTCATTATTGGACATCAAACTAACATTGTTTTTAGATGCTGGCTAGACGTTGAATTTTGGTTACTTGATGTCATGACTTAAATGTAACCTAATATTAATGTCTTATGACATTGTGTGCCTGCTGGGAACAGTTTGCAATTCTCAATATAATAAATCAAATGGGCAAATATAATAAAAAAAAAAACTGCTGCTGTTGTTGTTGTTTTTCCCCTATTGACCTGCAGTGTCTTGCCTCAATGAACTCTTTTCCAAGTCTTCCAGATAAATTCACAAAGCCTTCAAAACACACCTGGAGAAGTGGCTTTTCAGTCTTTATGAAATATTTGGGAGTTTGTAACCAGTCGTGACTTGCCTGATTTGTTTTTATCCTGCTTTCTCTTTCTCTTTTTGTTTCTCTGAAAGTCCTCAAGCAATCTTTTTTTCCTGCCCGGTCTCCTGCTTTCAGACGCATCTTTCTGCAGATAAAAAGACTGAAATGAGTGGATACTTAGAACAGATGCTCTCAGAAATGAGGTAAAACCCTCTGGAGAGTAAAACCTGTTTTTGCATTTACAGCGAGTCACATGGGGAAACCGATGGTTCACTGGACAAATGAACTCAAGTCTGATCTGCTAGTACAAACACCCTCCAGATACTGTTTTTTAATTATAATTTGAAATTCATAGATATATTTATTTTTCTAAAATCTGTTTAACATTCAAAAATGAGACTGAGATGATTTTGCTGGTTTTATCACTAGTTTGAATTAGTTTTTATGTTTATATTTTATTTCTTTTAAGATACACAAATATATCGAGGAACATTTTTTGTTTTCACAGTTTTTTTTAAAGGAAGAAAAGAAGAACTAATATTACAACTCACCTATAGTTAAATTGTTTAAGTAAGAGTTTTACCATCATTTAAATCCATTCAGGGAACTTCCTGATGTTAAAAATAGGATCCAAAACCCCACATTTTGAGGCCAACCGCAACATGACACTCTAAAAAATATTGTTATACAAAAAAAAAAAAAAAAAAAACAACTGACGCAACAGCTTGCATTAATATATTCAAGTTACGACAACATCTAACAAAATGAAGTTCAGACAACAAACTTTATTATGTTAGCCAAATCTTTTCCTCTTCAATCAGAGGCATTTTTACATAGCAAAAACATCAAATTTTTATGTACTTAAAAAAAAGGTATTTTTTTGATTAAAATTGAAAACAAATCCTGTGTTATGTACTTAATAACATGCATATTTTCAAGTTTAGAAGCTCAAATAAATTAATAAAGTTTTGTTTGTTTTCAAATTTACTGTTCATTCTTGTAAGAAATACATTTAACAACAACATTTTTGTTTTTCAGTAATTTATTTATATATATATATTTTGTATTATACCACAGGTTTTTATTGTTTTACAAAACAAAAACATGTTACATTAGCATCATTAGTGAAAACATTGTGTGTGTGTGTGAACATAAAAATACAAAAAACAACTCCATTAGTGTGGAAAAATTTGTTTAGGTTGCTACAAGTTAAATATTGTTTTAAAGTAACTGACAGATTTACCCATTTACCCTTAAATAAGCCGCATTTTTAATAAAAATGTAACTTATAAAATTTATAAACTTAATATTACTATTCTGGCAGCTTAAAAGTTTTATTATAATCAGCATTTTGGAATTTTTAAGTTACAATAATGTATTAAAACTATGTAGAGGTTACAGACCTCTTCAGTTATTTTTTAGAGTGTAGCAGTGCAGTTTTCCCCGCCCACCGAATTGATTAATAACCCCGTATTAACATGTCTCTTTAGTAATGACTATATTCATATCAACAAGACAGAGCTTGCGCTAAGTAACTGGGATTAAAAGATCTGTTCAGCTCTCTGTGATCATCTGCAGCTCAAGAATAAATTTTACAAGTTTAAAAAGTTTTTAAAACAGTGCATTTGTAAAAAAAATACAGTAAAATCACAACGTAATTCATCACCACGATGGCATAGTGTCAGTACAATAATAAAAGACACTTCAATCCTTGTTTGTGGACTTACATCAGGTTTATTTTGTACATTAACATAAAAAATATCCATACAGCAGTGGATATTAACGTGCATCTGGTCACATTTTCTGTCCTTAAACAGTGTAAAGCTAAACATGTTTATGTGTGCACAAACTTTAAAACGACATTGGATGGGACTCAACATTGCAAAAAGGCGTGAATTCTCTCCACAAAAAATATATGTCGGCACGAAATCTAAATTTTTCAAAATCTTTCTATTTTTGTTTGTATAAAGTACAGCTTGTTACAAGCGACATATCTGTGCACTTCATAATTTTGAAAAAATGTATTTGCCCCATAATCTTCAATCAAATACCACAACCTAGCCCCTTGAAACAAATTTTCTTCACTTCTGGTCACATGGAATCTCTTTCGGGTGGAGATATCAGTGTGTGTCTCTCTCACACCTTTGTCCACATGTCAATCTTCCTCCATTTTGGTGGCAAACACAAAACTCAAGTTGCTGGGACTCAAACCAGCAACTTTCTTGCTGTGAGGTGACAGTACTAACCATTGAGCCACCGTATAGCCCAACATAGACCATTTGTAAATCATTTCTTTTTACCTAATGCCCATATATTTGAAGTATCCCCAATTCTATTGTTCACCCGAACAGTCTTTTTACTTCAGTTGTACTAAATCTGATCTTTCACCTAAACAGAAATCTATCATTCTTCCTCCCGTTCCTGTGCCCTAGTTTCCCCAACTTTATCCGCCACCCACCATGTCTCACCTTCCTGTCATCTTTTCCTGTCTTCCTCTTTCATCCGATGCATCTCTCATTTTCTGCACTCATGGATATGGAAGACGTTGCTTTAGCCGGCTTGTTTGTTTACTGCATATTGTCGAGAACTGATAAATCTGCTTAGTTCAATGCTATCAAGTCTCTTTCTTTCTTTCTCTCTTGCATGTTTATCTTCTCATCCTGTGTGGGCGTTTTTTTTTTTTTTTTACATTTAGGCTATTTAAATCAACCAGTCTGGATTAAGTCTATGGGAATGTGTGGTATATATGCTGTGCTGTCCCAAAAAATACAATGGAGCGTTGATGATTTGTTGTCAGCGCTGAGCTTCCAGGGGATTTGTGTTTTGTTTATGGCACGCTGTGTGGCGCCTCGGGCCTTTGTGCTGAAACAGTCAAATCAAAGGGCTTTGATTGGCGACGAGGTCATATGATGCCTGCATCTATACCACTGTGCCAGCAATCCAATGACAGAACCCTCAGACACAAACCATTTCCAGTGTGTGCTGTGTATAGACCAGTCGGATAGATAGATAGATAGATAGATAGATAGATAGATAGATAGATAGATAGATAGATAGATAGATAGATAGATAGATAGATAGATAGATAGATAGAAAGAAAGATAGATAGAAAGAAAAATAATTATTCTGACTTATTCCCTCTAAATTAAAAATGTAGCTTACATCAGTGACATTTTCTAAGTCCAAGTTAAATTAGACTAAAAAACTCACGGATTATAAATTTTAAAAATGTGATGTTAATGTAATGTGAGAACACATTACATTAATATATGCACCTATTATAAGCCCTGAATCTTGATTAACACGTTTCAAGTGTCCAGCATTTGGTGCCACAAAACAAAACAAAAAAGCTTGTTCAGCACTGGTAGAATACATGAAATGTGAACATGTGTTTAAAAAACATAAAATTCTGTAGTGTGTTTAGTTATTGTTTAAGGCTATTTGGTGATTTCAGTCCATTTTTTTTCAAGATTTAAGATAAGTCTTTTGTGTCTCCAGAATGTGTCTGTAAAGTTTCAGCTTAAAATACCCATCAAATTATTTATTATACCTTCCAGAATATTGAAAATATTTGCTCTAAACACAATTTAGTTGTTTTTGTTTCCTGTGCCTTTATTGCTATTTCTCCCCGACCACTCTTTACTCAAACATTTTTTTGCTTAATTAAAGCACTTAATTGAATTAAGCTGAAATTGGGACAACATATTTTACATAAATTTGTTTAACGTGTTAAAGTAACTTAATCAATTTGTGTTGGGTCAACATGAATGATTTATGTGGAACCCTGCATTTTTTACAGTGCTCCCACATGCCTGTCAGAGTGTGCCTCAATTTTCACCTTGGCTGCATCAGGTAAACAGCACAGTAACGGACATGAAGGAAGCAGATCTCACATAACTTTTGTTTATTGATGTAATTAATTATTTGATGTATTTGTTGTGGAGTTAATTCAAGCCTTTCTGCAATGATGAGTCACATGCAATGTTATTACAAACTTCATGCACACACAAAGACACCCACACACACACAGTACGCGCATTTAATGTTTTCCTTGGCAAAAACATCAAATGTTACGTTAATATTCACTGCTGTATGAATATTCATTATGTAATTGTACAAAATAAACCTGATTTAACGTCCACAAACCGGGATTGAAGCATCTTCTATTATAATTGTACTGACATGCGGCTGTGGTGATAAAGACGGTAAAATCGCTGTAATTCATTACAAACATGCACTGTTTGAAAAACATTTTAAACTTGTAAAACTCGATCACATTTGATGATTAATGACCACAGAGAGCTGAACCAATCTTTTAATCCCGGCTGCTTTGCACACATCCTGTCTTGTTGGTATGATTATATGCAATACTACACGCTACTGTCAATAAATTCAGTGGTTGGGGAAACCGCACTCCTACATCACGTTGCGGTTGGCCTCAAAAAGGGATGGATTTGGATCCTATTTTAAAGTCAGGAAATTAAAAAAAAAATACTTATTGTCTTTATATAACCCCAATATGACTGTGGATAGACTATACCTACACAGAGTTCTGTCCAAACAGCTTACAAGAGTTGATTTTCATCATAGGTGCTCTTTAAAGTGCAGTTCTTGAGGAATAACTACTCTGCTATAATTAATTGATTACTTGTAATTTTCTTAGACAGACAGACAAAACAGAATGACATGCACACATATCGATAAACATTCAGTCAGAATGAAAAGCAGAATGATAAACAGAGAGAAAGGGGAATTATAAAAACTAACAGATTAAGAGACAGATGGAACGACTGACAGACAGTCATTTTTAATCATTCTGTCCAATGAATAGAATGACTGACTGACAGATAGATAAACCTTTAGTCAAAATAAATGACAAATGGGTATGAACGAGTGATGGTAACCGATTTGAATGATAGATTGATATTTTATATATCTATATAATAATCAATACATAGACAATAGTAGTCAAACGGAAAGAATAAGATATATCATTGATATATGTGTCACAATGATAGACATATATGGATAGACATATTTGATAAACATAGATGGCTTGGCTAAAACAAGGGTAAATTTGGGCTGTTGTGAAAATCAAACAGATGTCTGACAATAGTCCAAATCAAATAGACAGATAAGACGAACTTCATGTGTAGTCATTCATTTCTGTCTATTTGACGTTTAGTCTATTAGATATCTATTCAACCGCGGCTCATTCTGAAAACATAGCCCTATCCGCTTGTTAAGTGGTGACGTGTTTGTGACGTATGGAATTCTGTTTCTGGGTCCAAGCCGCCATTCATTTGAGTGGAGAAATCATTCGTTTGTGATCACGTTTTATTCCTATCACACATTAAAGTAAATTTTATATAAAATCATAGTGTACACAACAATCTCTGGGCTTGCTGCATAACAAATACCAAAAATTTAACAATTTATAAAAAAATGAATCACTTTCTGGCCATCGGATATTAGGCATGGATATAGGCATATATACTGCGATCGTGATTTTCGACAGCCTTAAATCGCTTTGCAAACGTTTATTATTACCATTTCATTAGTCTCCCCATTCAGTTGAATAGAGCGCTTGGACCCGGAAGCCGCTCCGCGTGCCGTCACACTTAACAAGCGGATAAACATTTCTGGAGAGAGCAAAATACGTCCCAGGAGCCACGTTTTTTTTTTTTTATTTATTTCAGTTTTTATTTTCACTAATCCTCTGGAGGCCGCTGTGTACGCTTTTTCATATCTCAAATTTCTCTCGTGAGTGCCAGTTCAACCTGCTGTTCTCGCTTAAACCACCAGAGGTAGCTGTCGACTGACTAACCAATTGGCCAATCCCCCCCACCCCTCCCCCTTTCTTAAATTCGACCAATAGTATTTTAAAAAGCACTGATTGACCCACCCACCCACCCACTCTTTTAATCCCAACCACAGTGTTTTGAAAAAAATCCAGAAAAAGAAAGCCCCTGCCTGATTTTTTTTACTTGTTTTCAAAGTTTTCAGATTTTACCACATTCTCGACCTATTTTTTAGTTGTTTATTTTGTTTTTTGACTTCTGTTTTTGTCTTAACTGCTTTCTTGAACCTTTTTTCACTCAAACTCCGCCCTGTATATCAAGTCCGCCGATGTTTGTGTCGAGCTACGACACACACAAAAAAAAGCCGCCCACATGCAGATAAGTAGTCAGCTGGTAAGTGAGAAAATGAGCTGTGTCATAGCTCTCCTTACCGTTTGTTTTAAAGATGAAATGCAGCCATATGTAGCTCTGGCTACATAATTTACGATCTTCAGAAACGTATATTATAGAGCTACGTTTTCAGAATGAGAATGTGTTGTGTCTATTATGTTTTTATTGACAGACAAATTTAGCCTTATTTTCGCAAAAAAAAAATGATAATAAAAAAATTTGTTTAGACAACTATAAGGTGTCTATTAGGCTTAGTTTATTCACCAAAAATGCTTGAAGGGATACAGTCAGACAAAATGATTAACAGAGATAAACAACTGATAGACAGTCAGTAAAAATGACAGACAGATAGAACAACAGATCACCAGAAAGACAGGCAAACAATGTATACAAAATACAAAAAGATGAACAAACAGCTGGATAGAAAATCTGAGTGATTGATTGAATAGACAAATTAAATATACTGAACTTCAAAGTGCTTCTGGATGCTGTACCTTCTTAATTCCACATATGTTCAGCTTTAGCCCAAGATTACACGACTTTGAGATTTTGTGAATCCATGGTTTAACACCGTAACTTCTGACCTGTAAAACCGGCCCTTTATAGTCCCCGACCCAACGGGAGGGAAAGGGATTAACCGTTAACACCAGTTTAACATCTGAGTCATTTGAGCTGTTTGCCAAAGCTTAGAGTAAATCTTAACTTCCAACTCAAGTATTGGACAGAAATGTCCAGCTGGGGAGGCAAATATTCACCGTATGGAAATCCCTGGACTCCACTGCATCTGTAAAACTGTTAATCTACTACGGGGAAATGGTTTTAAAAGTCAGGGAAGACAACAGTTAACATATCACTCAGTGAACAAGATGTTTTTTTAGTTCCTGTCAGTTGGTGCCCCAAGGGTCCTGGTCAACCCTATTATTGAGATAGTCCGCTAAACTGAGAGCTTTTTGTTACGTAACATACTTATGACAGGCTGCAGTTTGCTGTTGTCCTACAAGGTCACTGACCGTTTGTTCTCGACAGTAATGTGTGAAAGTATTTCTACAATTTGAACAGAAACAAGGTCATATTATCTCTTGCTAAAGGCTAACAATCCCAAACATGGCGAGAATGGGAAGGTTTGCCCTAGTTTTCAAATTCGCCATACAAACCACTTCGAAATGTCAAAAATAAGATGCTCGGGATGCGCTCTTTTTAAATCTATTTTACCCAGAGTTTTACAAGTGCTTGCATGAGCATGTTCAGACAGCACGGAGAGTTCAGAGATGGGTTAATCCCTCCTTCCCAGGTGTGAGTCTCCAAACGTGTCGCCCACTCAGCTGTTCTCTCTCGGTAATCTCAAGCCTGTGTTTCTGCAGAAACATGTTTTATTTGCGTCAGAACAAGAGCCTCATCTGAATACCGAATGAGCTTTTCGGTGCATTTCATTATCACTTTAATTAGGAGAGCAAATGAATCGTTTGCTGTGCTTTGGTGTGGGGAGAGATGCCATGCTCCAGGTTTCCATTTGAACACCATTTCTCATTGCCATCTCAGAAAAAGAACAAAAGAAAAGACATTAGGGAACAATTTAAGTTATAGGAAAACCTTTTGGGAGACTAAATTAGCTTGTACTCCCTAGTAGAGTCTAACCGAGCACAATAGGAACTACCAATGATATTCGTGTGTGTTGACTGGGTGAATGCATGCTAAACAAATCAGTGCCGTAGTATTGTAATACACACACTAAGCTAAAGTTAGTGGAACAGACACAACAGTCTAGAATACTTGATTCGGATTGGCCAGCGGTGACATTTTAATGCTATGTTCACACTCGATGCGGCAAGCGTGGATAAATTGTGCTATTTGCTTGTAAATAGATGGTGAGTTTACTTCATTTGCGCGTCAAATCCGCTTCTGATTCTAGCTTCATTGTTAAATGGCTAACATGGATTTTATTAAGAGAATAGCTGTGTTTATGTGCTTTAGGAAGGCTGATAAACAGCATTGATTCATTTGGAGCCGTGTCTGTGTCCACTAGATCTATTCAGAGGTGCACCTAGCCGTGTAAGTTCATCAACTCCTCCAGACACTCTACCTGGATGATGGAAGCTTTCAGCGGTGCTTCAGACTGAGCCAAGCCCAGTTTGATTAGCTGTTGTTCGGTGTCGGCAAGAGGATTTCCTCCCAGGACACCAATAACAGGTGCTTCGTTATAATCACGCACCTACAAGAGCAAACTGATTGGTTAACACGGCTCGAATGTCTGCTGAAGTTTACATTTTCCAACTCGAGTGATTCGCACGAAACCCACGTAAAGCATGTCAGTTGTGCAAAACCCTCAACTTGCGCCGCTTTGTTCGCATGAATAGCATTATTCGTGCTGCCTCATTCATGCCGCAGGATGTCTATTCGCATCTTTGCATTGACCTAACATGTAAATCACTCGCGTTTGGTGCTTCATCTGCGTCCGGCATGAACACAGCATAAGGTATGCTATTCCCAGAAAACAACCACTGAAACTAATTACACAGGCTCATCCAACGCTATCTCACGCCAATTTGTAACTTTTTGATTTAGTTGTTTATATATAATATATATAATTTAGTACAATTTGCTCATCCCCCATTGACAGTTGGGTTTAGAGGTGGGGTTGGGTGCCACACCTTCTTTTTAAAATCGTACTTTTCGTACGACTGAACCTGTGCAAATATGTACAAATTAGTCACAAAACTAAATGTAAAAATACATTCCCACATGAGATCAGGCTGGTTCAACTGGGTACTCTGAATCATTTCCACTTTCAGTAAATGTTGAATCCATATTTTATGTTCATATCCATATATTGTCTGTGATGCCACTGTTTAGACTGCTTGGCGTTGTCTTGTGACTGAATAATACATAAGTTAGTGTAGCTCCATTCAGCTGTTTTCATTTTTCACAAACTCTTAAAGCTCAGAACAATGTTTTCCCTTTATGTCTAATTTTAAATTTTTGTGGCAGGTAGCTATGTAATGTTCTGTATAAAGTTTTTTCATACTGTTGTTTTCTTAGAACAAATCCCTTCAGTCTCATACAACAGCTGATTTTTCTTTCAGTTTTATTCCACCATAATAACCACCTGGATGTACTTTATCCCTTACTTTATCATTACCATTGTCTGTTGCATGTCCCTTAGGCTCAATCCCAATTCTACCCCGTAGCCCTTCCCCCTACCCCTTGTTTGCGCATACACGCCAAGGGGTAGGGCTTTCCCAATTCTCTTTTGCTTGAAGGCATAGGGCTAAGGGGAAGGGGTAAATAGCCCTTTGAGCGAAAATTTTTCAGGACAACACTCGAAACCAAGGGTTAAGAAAATTTCCCAGAATACACCAGCCACAGCGGCAGCATTGCTAAACCCGGAAGTAAGGAGATCCACAAATCAGAATTTTTTTTGTCATTATCAAAAATTTTTACGACAAACAAGCACATTTTAATATATTCATAACCACATTCATGTTTTACTATCATGCTTTTAAAAAAATAAAAAACACACACACAAAAAAAATGCAATCTATAATGCCTAATAATAACTCCTGTACAGCTGTCCCACAACATTGACACTTGATGACACTCGAATACCCTGTCAGTAATGTCAAGTGGCTGGGAATGAGCTTTTTACAGTTTCTGCTATAATCTTAATGTTGTTTTTGTGTGTTTACATAGATGAATATGGCCACTGTGTTAAATGCACAGTACAGTTATGATCTTATTGCCACATTAAATTGTTGTGATAACATAATATATGCCTTCAATGATTTCCTGAAGATAAATACCAAAAAATAACACAACTGGAATCACTACAGATGTCGCAATCATCTCATCTCACGTGAAGCATGAGATTGCGATGACATATGATGACGTTTGCAGGTGCTGGAGTGCTGTCCTTATATTTAGGGATATATTTTGAAGCCCTTCCTTTTAACCCTCGGTTGTAAGGGCTTAGGGGAAGGGGTAGGGGTACAAAAATAGAATTGGGATTGGGCCTTAGGAGTTCCTAATAGTTGTGCAAATGCAAGCAGGACAATGTCCTAAGGAAAAGTGTAGACGTTTGGGGCCTTTCTAAAAAAAGCCTTTCAGGATAAATTTGATAATAGAGTTAGATGTATATAATATGAGCATGTGCAATGTTAGAGACTTTTTGTGTACAGATCAAGTGTTGCATTTATAAAATAAATGTAGAAGTAGGTTAATTCAGACTTTAAGACTATTACTGAAATTACACTGTAGTAACTTATGAATAAACATGATTAATCGTTTAATTGTGAGCACTCTGCAAATTTTAAAATCATCCATGGTTTACTATTTTATTTGTAAAAAAAAAAGGAAACATTCATTTTTGAGGTGAACTATCCCTTTAAAAGTATATGTAAAAGCCTTATTGCTTACAGCACAGTTTTTAATGTATAGACATATCTCAGCCTTGGGAATCTGAGTGAAAACCAGGGGCATCTTTGTCTTTAGAACCTTTAATCGACCACTTTTCATTATGAAAGAGCATCTTTTCCATTAAATGGCTGCTTTTAGGGCAGCCACAAATCAGAAAGAAGGTGGAGTAGTTGCCAAAGAAGGTGCATAAGAGACACACTCAACCCTGCCAACCTTCGATGCATAATTTGTCCAGCACATCACCATCAAAGCCAAAAGCGTTGCATAACATCAACAATCTTTGAACGGTTCCTCAATTTGTAGTCGCATGTTTTCCATCTTAACACTTAAGACCCTCTTAGGTGGTAAATGCCAGGAAAATGGTGGGGACGCGCAGCTGTTGTTTCTGATGTGGGTTCATTCTTGTTAATTCCTGTAAAGGTTTGGCGCTGGTTCCAGATCCCATGTGGTGACCATATTCACAGATTAAACACATACAACTACCTTTAAAAGCATGCACTAGTAAGCAAATATATATTCATGTGTAAACTATGGAACATATAATTTCTTAAGGTTGGTGACTTTGGAACTAAATAATGACGTAAAACAGCTCATTTATTTTTACTATGCTTCCTGTCAAACAAATCAAAGCTCCTTCCAGGCACTAGGTCAATATTAGCCTGGTGACTTACATTGGCTTCCTAGAATTGGTTGAGAAATGAAGCCGTTTGTTTGAATGGGCAAAGTGATTTTCAGCTGTACTCTGGAAACATGCCATTTCATTCACTCAACAAATGACTCTGGGAGACTCCAACAACATGGTAGATTCTTGTTGGCCAGCAAAAAGCATTCTCCAGGCTTGTTTGGTAAAGGTCAGAGTCCAGTTGCAACAAACCCCTTAGGTTAAGTAAACCCTTGGATGTTATTGGAAGGGTATTATGAAGCGTTTTCTTAACTAAAAAGGCTTTGCCCTTCACCCAAACCCAGGGTGAAGACTCCACTGGAAACTGAAGGGTTTACTGCTCTCCATAAATCTGTGTGCATCTTTCTGTGGGGGATTGCAATATATAAACCGCATGAGTCTGTTTACTTGCTCTCTGAAAAGCAGAGGTGTCTCATTCAGTTTCTTTTGGCCAATGTCCTGGAGAGCGACTGAACCATTCTTAGTAGGTTTTAGCATCTTAATTCCGAGTTCTCTTTTTGAATAACAAAATAGACTAATGATACCTGCTGAAATAGACAATTATTTCCTCTAATAAGGGCACAGTCTGCACCTGCTAGTTGGCAGCAATTTCCTGATTTTTTTTAACCGAAACCCAGTCACTGAGGGGCAACACCAGTTGGCTTTTAATGCCGCAAGTTCTTTGCTGTCGTTTTAGTGTCAAGTCATTAGCTATGTTTCCAGCCACCTATTTTTATGCACATTTTAGAATGTTGCATTAAAAATTATAAATGGAAACATGCGTAAAAATGTATACACACAACTGATTAGGATACTTTTTGCTCATCTGATCAGAAAAAAATGCACATAAACTACAAAATACCTATTAAATAAATTGTCGAACGAGCATCAGAAAAGTAATGTGATTGGCTGTGTGCAAAATTTCATATTTCCCTACTATATAGTATGCTAAAAACAGTATGCGAGCTTAGTATGTTCGAATTCATAGAATTGAATGACCCACTACTTTCGATTCTAAAGTGTGCTTTCAATGGACGATACGTTATACCGTAAAGTTTTGCGAGAAAATTCATGAATGGTAGTGAAGCAATGCATCTGACACGTGTACTGTAGATCTCGTGATCATGACAAAATGATGGATGTAATGTGTCCGTCTTCCATTCATACTCCTCACTTTTATACTGTATAGAACATACTTTTCTGATGGTCGAGTAGTAAACTCAAATTCAAATGCAGTACCTACTGAGTAGTAGGCGATTTCAGACGCAGCCTTTGTTTTACGACAGAGGTTACCAATCTCAGTCCTGGAGAGCTAGTGTCCTTGCAGGGTTTAGCTCCAACACACCTGCTTGGATGTTTTAAGTATACTTAGTAAGACCTTGATTAGCTTGTTTAGGTGTGTTTGATTAGGGTTGGAGCTAAAATCTGCAGGACACCAAGTTTGGGGACCCCTGTTTCAAGGAGATCACATGCTAAAAAAAATAGGACCAATGGTACAGGATTATTGGACAAACCAGCATGCGGACCACATTGTAAAGCATATGTTTTTTTTTGTCATTCTAAAATCTCTTAGCCAAAGTCAATCATCAAAAAAAAAAAGGGGGGGGGGGGGGTTTATGGATGTCGCACGGGAACTGAATAGTGGCAGGGGGTTGGTTGGGGTTTGCTGGGGCACTTTAGATCTTTTTGGAAGGGCGCTTTCTATCCAAGACTATTCAAGACTCACAGGTTGAGCCCTATGTGTGCACGTGCCTGGTGTCCGTTTATCAGAAAGATGCAGTTTTGTTCTTTTCGATGGACTCATTGGATGGAAATAGATTTTACCGCATTCTCACCCTGTAATTTACTTGTTTATTTTATTGTTTGGTTTTTGTTTTTGTTTCACCTGCTTTTTGGAACCATTCTTTACCGGACTTAAAAACTTTTGTCGCGTCTCAAGTCCACCAATGTACATGGCTGCTACTAGACCAAGGGTCACCAACTTTGTTCCTGGAGGTCCAGTGCCCTGCAGGGTTTAGCTCCAACTTGCCTCAACACACCTGCCTGGGTGTTTCAAGTATACCTAGTAAGACCTTGATTAGCTTGTTCAGGTGTGTTTGATTAGGGTTGGAGCTAAAACCTGCAGGACACCGGACCTCCAGGAACAAGTTTGGTGAACCCTATACTAGACAAACTGGTAACAGTAGAAAATTCAGCTGTCAGCTGGTAAGCGTGAAATGGAGCAGTGTCATACCAACTCGTAGCATTTGTTTTAAAGACGAAATGCAGCCATACGTACTTCTGGCTATATATTTTGCGATCTCCAGAAATGTATTTAGGGGCTGCGTTTTTAGAATGGGCCTATGTTGTTTAATCCAGATCTTTGGATGGAAACAATTTATGTAAATCACTGTTCTCAGGTCACAGGTTGAAGGATGACAACTTTTTAATAAAATAAGTAGAAAGAACCACTTGAGTTGAAAGACTGAAAATGCTGGCTTTTTTGAAAAAGGTAGAGAAGAGAGCCAAACAAAGGAATTTATAGCATCTGCCATTGGAGAAAAATGTTGACTCAGCCTGAAAAAAAAAAGCATTTCATTAGATCATAGCGCAACTAGCAGACCAGAGATAAAAAGGAAGGATGTCAACAGGAAAATCTAAAGCAACTTGTTTGATTTTCACATGTCCATATATTAACTGTCAGTGTTTCAATGCAGCCTTTCATGAGGTACGGACAGCACCAGGTGGATCACACATTTAAGCTGATAAACCGAGACAGTATGTCTTTCACTGGCCAGGGAATGACGAAACAGTCGATCATCTGTTTGGAATGTGTGTGTGTCAATGGTACGTTATAGACTATCCCAGATGAGGTCAGGAGAGACTCTAGTGTATCACATTCTGGAATGTAGTGCGGCAGGATTGCTCAACATAGGCTTTCACACTGGAGGAAGACTTTTTCACTGCTAAATTAGCTCCAATCTCAGTGCAGGGTCAGATTGAACACAATAGGAACTACAGTGATATGTAAGTGTGTGCTGATTTGGTGAATGTATGTCATATGAATCACATGATAATGTAAGCAGATATTACCTGGTCCTCTTTTCTGCTGTTTTTATGTACTTTAAGTTGACTTTCTATCTCCTATATCATGAAACACATTCATCCATTCGTTTTCCTTCGGCTTAGTCCCTTATTTATGAGGGGTCCCCACAGCAGAATGAATCGTCAACTATTCAGCATATGTATTGCACAGCAGATTTCCTTTCAGAAACAACCCAGTTTTGTGAAACACCCAGACACTCTCACATTCACACACAAACACACTAATACTCTACTGCCAACCTTCTTTACCCAATTTATCTAAAATGCATGTCTTTGGACTTTGGGGTAAACTGGAGCACCCGAACTCACACAAACACAGGGAAAGCATGCAAATACCACACAGAACTGCCAACTGGCCAAGCCAGAACTTGAACCAGCGACCTTCTTGTTGTGAGGCAACAGTGCTAACCACTGAGCCAAACACATGACATACAATATAGATATTACTGCATCATTCTCCATCCTCCAGTTGTAGATTTTGTTGATTGTAGCACTTCACATCAGTTTCAGATGTTAGTTTCGGATGGCTTCTGTCTCTTTAGATTTCCTAGTGGAAATGCAATAAAGAAAATTATCTGAAAAACAGTTCATACGGATCTGGTTGTAGGTGTTGGTTCCTATTGAAGATGCATCGAATTTTAGCCATCAAAAAACAGCAGGCAAAAATGGCATTTTCAGTTTTTGGCCAAAAGAGAAAAACAGCTCAAAATATAAATAAAAAAAAACCCCACACCGGACACAGAAAGCGATGCGCTATGTAACCCATTCATTTAACTGTGCCATGTAAAGACTGGTTTGTTGCTGCTTGACCAAAGCACTAAAGCAGTGGAACAAGTGTCTAAGTTCAAAATAATGTTTAGTTCATAAACATCCGTGGTGTGAAGTAACTAATTACAAATACTCAAATTACTGTAATTGAGTAGTTTTTCTCAGGAACTGTAATTTACTAAGTAGTTTTAAAATTGTGTACTTTTACTTTCCATTGAGTACATTTTTAGTGCAGTATCTGTACTTTTACTTCAACACTTTCCTTCAACCTGCAGTAACTACTTTGTTTTTTCTTGTCTATGGGGTTTCGAAAAATCAGTCACGTGATTCCTTTCCAATCAGATCGCACATAGAAGGTAAAATCGCATCATAATGTACTACCTCAAGACATGGGTGATTTATTATTGCAGCAAACTGTTTATTAGCATTAAAATGTGAAAGAAGATGTTCAAAGTCTTCACACGCAATGACCCAGAGACTGTTTAGATACGTCACTGATGAGAAGATGACGGATGTTTACTGTATGATGACCGAAATGGCCTTAAACACCCAGCAGGCGCAAGACGTCAACATGACCTCAGATTGATGTTGTACCCCAATGTCGTGGGGACGTTGCAGTTTGTTTGGAAATTAAAATCGGGTTGACATCAGAACTCAACATTAGGCCAACGTCCAACCTAAAATCAACTAAATATCAACGTCTAATGATAATGCAGCTTGATGTTGTGTGAACGTTTTCACTAGGACGTCAATCAGACGTAGGATTTTGGTTGCCATACCTGAGGTATACATGTCAGTATTTGACGTCAATTTGAGGTTGATTTAAGATGTTGTCTTGACATTGGATTTTAGTCACTTTCTAACTTAAAATCGACCAAATATCAATATCATTTGACGTCGTTATTGGACATCAAAATAACGTCCTTAGATGCAGGCTAGACATAAAATTTTGGTCACCTGTCATCACAACCTTAGTCTAACCTAATATTAATGTCTTATGACGTTGTGTGGCTGCTGAGCAATAACTAGATGCACTACAGAATGTAACGTTTACAGACACATGTACATGTACAAATGACATGTAAACGCATCAGCTTTTTACAGCGTAATACTCATTACTCACTACTCTTGAGTACTTTTGAAATGTCTACTTTTTACTCATACTTTGAGTAATATTCACAACAGATACTTTTACTCTACTTGCACTACATTTTTAGGCAAGTATTGGTACTTTTACTTGAGTATGATTTTTCAGTACTCTTTCCACCACTGATGAACATGTATGTTTATCTAAGCATTAACTGCATACGCTCAATGGAAACCATCTGCGGCTATTAAAAATCAGGTGTGTGGCCCTTTTGCACTATACTAAAAGTACTTTGATTGTACAGCACAGTAAAAGTGCTACACAAACACTTTAATTCATTAATTGATTCTTTCAAGACTGCAATAACATCAAACTCCAACAAAACCGTCCCAGTGTATGAAGAGTGAATATGGATTCCCAAGGGAAGTTCAATGATTTATTGCCGGTCTGTATGCGACAAGATTACAAATATGGCACGTCAAGCTTCTCGTCTGTTCTTTGGCAAAAACCCAGCCCTAGTACAGCTAAAAAGCCATTGCTCCTGGCATTTGTTCCTTCCTTTTGGCACATTCACAGATGCTACCGTATCTCCCACTATGACAAATCGCACCTAACGGAAACAACCAGCAGATCGCAAAGCTTAGATATGTCAATTACCACAGAAACCCTGTTTTCCCCCTTGTTTATCTCTGTGTTTTTCTCGCTATCTCTGTCTCTCCATCCCTGTCAATTATTTCTGATACGAGACCCGGGAAAGAGGCCAATGAAAGGGAAGAAGAGAGATTTGGTGTGCTGATGCTGACAGAATTCAGTGGCGCTCTGAAGAAGCGATCTTTATGTCGAGATGACAGCGAGTGAACAAAAATAAAAAGCTTTAACTGAATTGAACTCTGCAAGAATTTAAGTTACTCTGACAAGAAGCGAGAGCTCACAAAGGCACTTTGAGACGTGCCATGTCACATCACTTCAGTTTTTTTTTTTTTTGGTTTCCATTTCTTAAAAAAAAACACCAAAAATATGATGGAGCCAGGCTTGAGTTGTACTTTCTGGCACCAAAGCATGTCTGTTCACAAGTTCATTGAACTGACCAGTTATTAAGATGATACAGAGATTATACATTGCAAATCCGTGCGGTCCAGTCAACTAGAAACAGTTCTGACCACCAATTAGCTAATCAGAGGAGACTGGTTTTGGGACTTGACAAAAGTTCCCTTTGAACTTCAGCAGGACCAGTTAAGAGTCCGGAGCACATGCTGACCGGGACTTCATCTCCAGTAGAGTAAATATTAAAAAGACAAGCAATCCAGCGGAGATCAGAAGACGAAGGGGACGTTTCGTCTGTCTTTCCGCGAGGGCCTGGATTTAATTTGACAGATGGTCCAATTTCTTCAAAGTGAATTAGTTGAGGCAAGAAATTCAAGTTGCCTTTATCTCTTTATATTTTTTTGTTCAACAATTCTTGTAATGAAATCTGAAATGCTACACTGGAGTATTGTAACTTCTGTAAGTGACTTTTCTAAAAATCTTTACAACAAGATAAATGTTTAAGTTTATTTTGCTATAGCGTGAACAATTGATTTGTGAAAGTTCACTCACTCTCACTATTCTTTGGCTTAGTCATTGATTTATTCGTGCAAGTTAATCCACAGAAAAGGAATGTTTGTTTCAGGTAATCTTCAATCAATGTCTGATCATTTGCTTCTATTTTGAATTGTCCTTCCAACACGATGTCACAGCAATTTGTAACTTTTTAATTTAGTGGTTAATTTGTATTGTAGGGATGAACCCAAAAATGACCAGTCTGTCAGATGAAGAAGAGCTGGAGTCAGAGATTCAGTTTAAGAAAGTTTACTGAAGATAGTTAAAGTCTAAAGAACTTGTAGGCCGATCTGCTTGCAGTCTCAAAACATCAACAATCATACTCTCACATAACGTCATTACCTGTGTCTTACAGGTGTTTTAACCTGATTGGTTAAAGCACGATGCTGTGGTGCAGTGGGTAGTGCGTTCGCCTCACAGCAAGAAGGTCGCCGGTTTAAACCTAGGCTGGGTTAGTTGGCGTTTCTGTGTGGTGTTTGTATGTTCTCCCTGTGTTGGTGTGTGTTTCCTCCGGGTGCTCCCATTTCCCCCAAGACCCCATTTCCAAAGACATGTGTTCCCCCATTTCCAAAGACATGTGGTACAGGTGAATTCGGTAGGATAAAGTGTCCGTAGTGTATGTATGTGTGTGAAGTTGGTGGGTTATTCCGCTGTGGTGACCCCGGATTAATAAAGGAACTTAGCCAAAAAGAAAATTAATGGTTTAAACACAGACAGACTTAGAAAATGAACATGTGGATGTTTGCGTACAATTCTGAACGATATCTCAATACCTTAAGCACACAAACGTCAGACAGCTACTAGGCAGTTCAGAGCTGACCCTAGACCTATGAAAAGATCCACAATTGAAAGGAACACACACACTCAAAATATAATCTGTTTCTTACTCAAGGTTGTTTGTACTCTCAGCCGTCTTATCAAAAGCCTTTTTCTTTTTTTTTACATCCGAACTGGCAGCTTACATACAAAGGAATTAACTTGAAAACATTTCACATAAAATGGCAAATAACTCAGGAAACAGTTGTTTTCAATTTTTCGAGAGTCCAGGTATACTCGAGAAGTCTCTATGACTTCTGACCTGGCTGGGTAGATCCTGAGCAAACAAATCATTTGGCATGCAGAAAAGCTGTCCCACACATGCAAAATTCTGTCGTGCAGCTCTGCGAAAAGGGGCGGGATTAAACAAGACATTTTTAAAAGTGAGCGATTGCTCCATGTTTTAATTGTCTGTCCAGAGAGGTCATGTTTTGATCCTCGATTAGTGTCACGCTGTCAAGTGATGCGATTTGACGCATGACCCCACATTTCCGGTCTGATGCATTCACTTGCGTATGAATGGAAGTCTATGGAAGGAAAAGCCCAGTGTGACCGAAGCTTTACTCTGAAGTGGGATGACACTAAGGTCATCATATAATCTAAGCTTTATTAAGTGTATTTTATCTATAAACTAATTTCGAGAGGATCATGTCAGTATGATTGAACATGGCTGGTTCTGCATTAACTAATGTATGATTCACCAATCAGACGATTCCTAACCCAGTATAAAGAGTTTCTCACTACAGTCATCTTTGATTTGAAGAATCCCCCTTCCACCCCTACTCCTCCACCTTTGCCTTCATAGGGTGGCACGGTGGCCACAGTGTTTAGCACTGTTGCCTCACAGCAAGAACGTCACCAGTTCTTGTCCTTAAACAGAACTGGCTGTTGTTTCTGTGCAAAGTTAGTATGTTCACCCCATGCTCGCATGACATCCATCAGAAAATCCATGGCATCAGTATGATTTTGTATCTCATTCGTAAAATTAAGTACGATTTGCTCATCCCCCAATGACGATTGGATTTAGGGGTAGGGTTGGGTGCCACGCCTCTTTTTTAAAATAATACATTTTTGTATAACTGAACTAACCACGAATTAGCTATGTACGAACTATGTCCGAATTAACCACTAAACCGACAAAACATAAAATAGTTACGTTTCCTTGCGAGATTAGATTGGTCCTTCTCTGTTGACGTCAGCTTTATGGCTTCAGCCACAATAATCTTAACTTACTGCTGTTAGTTTCAAATGAGGGAATAATGTGCAAAAGGAAAGCCCCACCCCTTACTCGTTAGTCAGCTTCAACTAGAAATACATCAACATACTAAAATAAAAGTCTCTGCAACTTCCGGTTTAAGACTTTGGCTGTGTCCGAAACTGCATACTTCCATACTATATGGTACGCTAAAATCAGTATGCGACACAAGTAGTATGTACAAATTCATAGAATTTGAAAATCAGTATGCAAGAAGTACCCGAATGATCTACTTCCAGCAAAATTCTGAAGTGCGCATCCCTGAAGAAAATTCATGAAAGGGAGTGAATTGATGCAACGGACACGGGTAGGTCATGTGACCATGTCAAAATGGTGGATGTAGTACATCTGAATTCCATTCATACTGCTCAAATTCATACTGTATAGAATGTACTTTTCTAAAGGCCGAGTAGTACGTTTAAATTCAAACGCAGCACCTACTGAGTATTTCGAATGCAGCCTTTGATTATATTCTTAGATTGTATTTGGAATATAAATGCATTTAGTTTTTTCGCCATGTTTATTCACCTTATTCTCAGCTGTCGAGCGGGTGCTGCCATTTGAATCTTTTTGTCTCGCGACTTCCGGTCACATTCACTTCCATTCATTTTTTGACGTTAACAACTGCTCATTAAGCTGCTTGATGTTGCAATTTAATATTTTCTTATTATATTATGCTACTTGGTTTGTGTAGTCATGCAAACATTTGTTTGTTGAGCAAGTAGTTTGGCCATTTTCTGCCATTTATTATTCCTAGTCATTTCTCCCATAGGCGACTGAATCGGAAGTTCTAGAACAATCGCGAAAACAGGCGCACTTCCGCATTTTAGAATAAGGTCAATATTTAAAACAATTTAGCTACTCAAAAAAAAAAAAAAAAACAATGAATAAAGAAAAAGGTAATTTGTATTGTTTTATTTTTAGATATTTTAGCAAGGCAGTAAAGCATCTAATTCAAGCTTTCCGGCAACGTTGACAGCAACAAAATTAACAATTGGCGTAAGTTTAAGGAGGAGAAACTTTTTTTTTCTTTTTTTTTTTGGGCCAAATGGCAGACGGGTGTGTGTTTAAGAAATCTATTTAAAAAAATACATAATTTAATGCTTGCTGTGAAATGACATTTCAAAATATGCAAATGTTGCAAACAACAAAACTTGAGTTGCTTTTATTTGATATTTCAACCCCGAGGATCATAAAATTAACTTTTAAAATCAAAACTGACAACCAATTATTGACCTATGCCAAAAACTAAAAAAGATCTAAAAGTATTTACAGAATTCAAGATGTTACTTTAAATTATTTAACATCAGTCCAGTTCCTAGTGTTGTTGCGTAAATCACTTTAAATTAGTTTTTTGAAAGTGGCCTGGGGTAACAGTAGGTGATGTGTTGAACAGGAAGCTGACACATCACAATGACGTTCCAGAAATGTGTTGAGGTGCCCTTTGAGTGACAAACATTTTGAGGTATGTATTTCTAAACCTGCATGCTCTTAGCTAAATTAAGCAAGTCTTTCAATGAGGTAATGTGACAACATGCTAATGATGTTATTGTTGCATGCTGTGTTTTTAAATGGAGGCAATATTCAGTGCTATAAGTATGATTCCACATATAGCCTCTGTGTGTGTTTCCAAAGAAAGACCAGTGTAGATCATTTCCAGAGAAAAAAAATATCTGTGCCATTCAAATGAGGGATCTGCAGAACAAGTGTTTGTGTTTGTCATGTTCTGACTAGTTTGAGATGAACTGAATTACAAGGAGCTGCACCAGAACTAGTGCGCTAATCAGAGAACACAGTTTTTTTCTGCCTAATGAAGCCCTCAGGTTAGTCTACAAAGTGCTAGTGAGGAGGAAAAAATATATTCTTCCGTCTGCACGTGATGTATGTGCCCAGACATGGAATGCGCTGCCTGCACCCTGATGCGTAAAGCTAGAAGCTAGAAAACAGTAAAACCAATGCCATAGAATTTACTGCACCATAAGCTCGTGCGTCTTCGTTTTCAGCCGTGAAATCATTTTAATCGCAACCCTGCCAGATAACTGCTGGCAAAGCGCTATCTTTTTTTTCCCATGCTCAGAGCTTAATCTACTCCATCCATTACATCTATTGAGCTAAACGGTAGGTTAGCATATTGGCATGCTGCAGTCGAAGAGTTTATCTTTGTCCTAAGCACTTAACATTGTGTTTTAGCTTTACACTGTCTCTTAGTAACAGTCTCTTACTTGTATGCTAATCATAGTTTTTTGTACTAGTCAAGACTCACTATATTATGTTCATGGCTTTGTGCATCGTTTAATGACACACTACATGAGTACACAGAGATAAAAATGATTGGCCAATGTTTCAAGCATTGTAGCATACTTATATATATATATATATATATAGCATACTTATTATATATATACACATATAATACACACACATATACATTATGCCAAGACAAACATTTATTTTGGATGTGATTAATCCTTATTAATCTTCGCCCCGGATTATAATTAACCACTAATGATCATAGTCAGAAAGATACAGAAACATTTATAAATGATTAATTGTTGAAATCTTGCTGGTACATGAATCAATAACATTATTTATCTATAATGTGCTTTAAAAAGTACAAATTAGTATGTGAAAAATAAGTTATTCCGAAATTCAAGTTTTGATGTTGAATAACAAGTATATTCTTATGTCACGCTCAGTGTCCCAATATTTAGTTATAGTGCTCTGACATGTTGCACAACTGTACTTTGGACATTCCAAATTTTTGATCACAAATTTCTGAAATTCCTTTTTCTGATCACATCCTCCCTCTCTCCATCCAACTTTGCTTCCTATCCAACACTGTCCTATCCAACGCCATCTCACAGCAATTTGTAACTTTTTGATAATATTTACTTACATTTATATAGCGCTTTTCTAGACACTCAAAGCTCTTTACACATGGGGGAATCTCCTCATCCACCATCAGTGTGCAGCATCCACCTGGATGACGCGATGGCAGCCTTATTGTGCCAGACCGCACACTACACACTATCTGATTGGTGGAGAGGAGACAGAGTAATGAAAACAATTGTGATATGGGGAGTTTTAGGAGGCCATGATGGACAGAGGCCAGAGGCAAATTTGGCCAGGATGCCAGGGTTAAACCCCTACTCTTTTTTTTTTTTTTAAAGGACATCCTGGGATTTTTAACAACCATAGAGTCAGGTTGACCTCAGTTTAACGTCTCATCTGAAAGACAGCGCTCACTGAGCAGTATAGAGTCCAATTTGCTATACTGGGGCATTAGGACCCCTACAGACCACAGGTTGGGTGCCCCCTGCTGGCCTCTCTAAAGCCACTTCTGGCAGCAACCTAGCTTTCCCATGTGGTATCCCATCCAGGTACTGACCAGGCACTGCCCTGCTTAGCTTCAGTTGGTGACCATGTGAGAGTTGCCGAGAGCTAACTGCCGGCAATATGATAATATAAATGACATTGTGTCTAATTTGTATAAAAATGTACAATCTCCTTCCTACAATTCAATACGATTTGCTTATCTGCCAATAATGATTAGGTTTAGGGGTGGGGTTGGGTGCCACGCCTCTTTGTAAAATCATACATTTCCGTACAACTAAAATCTGAAATCTAACTGACAAAATGTAGAATAGTTATGATTTCTTATGAGTTCAGGCTGTCCTATCACAATAAACGCAAACAAATCCTAAGTGAAGTTTATTTATATACAAAGTTTCATAAACTGATTTCGAGAGGAGCACATGAAATGATTGACCATGACTGGCTGCTCATCTGTAATCAGTAATAATCCAAGCTTACAATAAATGGACCGTGTTTTTTTTTTTTTTTTTCTTCCACCCCAACCCCTTTTCCTTCTTTTCTAAGGGGAGCTCTCAAGACCTACCTGATCTCAGACCCCCTTATATGCTTATTGACCAGGCAGGAGCCTTGGCCTAAATTATCTTCGAGCTCAGAGTTCTCTCCCAAGACATCATGCCTAAACTGCTATTAATGTCAAGCATACCTAGGTAAGAACTCTTGAAACTAGGATCACGTGCTTTTGATTGACCACAGCTGGTCCTGCATTAGCAATACAGGATTCATCAGGATTCATTGGATGATTCCAAATAAACAGTTATGATTATAAATAAACAGTTTCTTACCTTAGTTATCTTCTTCTTGAAGAATCCCCCTTCCACCCCTACTCCACCCTTCTTTTTCTGCACGGCGGCCCAGTACTTAGAACTGTTGCCTCACAGCAAGAATGTCATTGCTTCAAATCCTTACTGGGCCAGTAGATGTTTCTGTGTGAAGTTTACATGTTCTCCCTGTGCTCGTGTGGGTTTCCCTCAGGTTCTCTGGTTTCCTCCCACAGTCCAAAGATATGCAACATAGTTGAATTGACCAAACAAAATTGGCACTATTAATGAGCTCTTAATCAGCAATTCCTAATTGCCATTAGCCACAAATAAGCGGGGGTGTTCTCGAGACCTACCAGAGCTCAAACTCCCCTCTCACCTTACAAACAGGAGGGAGCCCCAGGTTCGAGGATCTTATGATCTCAGGGCTCTCTCCCAGGACAGCATGCCAAACAATCAATCATCAGCTAAGTGTGAACTCTTGGAAGATAAAAGTTTAAAAATAGTTGTTTGGTGGTGCTATTTAGTTTACATGATGGGTGATGTTATATATTTAGCCTTTACTAATGCATGTAGAAACACAATGGAAATAAGCTTTATTGTGTATTTACCGCTCAACAGTTTGTTTACAAGGTATATAGGATACTCTTTTGAAAAGTTTGTCAGATAAATTGAGAACAGTCGGTTTTTCAGCATCAACAACTGATGCCTCCACTCACTTAGGCTACCTTAACAATATTAGCAACATGACATTTATCCCAGCTGTTGTCTTCAAAAGCAAATACCAGAAACTACAGTCATCCAAGATGCCTCGTATCCTGATTAGTAGAGACGTTTTCAGGTGGCACTGAATAGATTAGAGGGAAACAAAGTATGTCATTTTCCCAGAAAGACACACAACACGCCCTTGCATTTGCATCATTTTACTGAATGCCAGGAGTATGACTAAATCACGGCTAATGCTAACTCTGCTCAAGACGTCAATGCTGTCTCCTGAAGTCTGAAAGGCGCAATTGAGTTACGGAAGAAAAACACTCTTCTGTTGAAGGCAGAGTAGAAACATCTACAGTAAACATGTCCTGCCCTGCTCGTGTTGTTGGCGAAGAATTTACAGCGCTTAATGACAGACATCAGGACAGACTGTTGATCTAGTTGTAAAAGCCAAGCATATCATTTGGCTGCTTGAGGAGGCGGGAGCCGCAAGAGTTTCCTGGTGCGAATCCCACCAGAGAGAAGCAGGGACTCAGATCTTTCATCCTCTTGAGGGAGGAGAGCAGACGATTGAAAGAATGGGCATGAAACGAGAAGGGCTTCTCTCCGCCAAACAAGAGATGCTTTAAGCTGCAGAGAGACTGAAACCATGAAAGACAAAGAAAATACGAGCACTGCAACTGTGTTTGGTTCTTATTTGAGTCTTTTTTTTTGTTGAACATAATAGATTTAGAAATGTTTAACGCAAAACCATCCAGATCCACCCATATACATGAAAAAAAAGGAAAGTGTGAAATATACAACAGAGAGGTGGAAGATTATAACAACAACACAACTCATTCATTTTCTCGTCGGCTTAGTCCCTTTATTAATCCGGGGTCGCCACAGCGAAATGAACCGCCAACTTATCCAGCAAGTTTTTTACGCAGCGGATGCCCTTCCAGAATTACCAAAATTGTATAGTTTTCCTGCTGGCTCCAATTATTTTGGCTGTGGTATCTTTCAAACTAATAATATTCAGTATGTAGAATTTCCAAATACTGTAAGTTTGAATGGAGTAGATTGCTTCAGCTATTGTTTTAGTCTATCATATGATGAGTAGATGTTATGATGCAAGGTTCTAGTTGAAACAGAAGGTTTAGATTGCATTACAGCTAGTTCTTTGTTGACATTTTATTATGTCATGGCTATTGTATATTTTGTTGACTATACGTGTACATGTCAGCAAACATTAGAGTGTTAGCAGATATTAATTTAGACTACTGATACTCTGATGACTGCTAGTTGCAATGTTACTCCCAAAACTAGAGGGAACGAAAAAAGGGAATAAAGTTTTACTGTCTTTTTAAACTTGTGGTCTTAGTTTATGCCAATACTATTTATACTATTTATGATTTATACCCAAAGAGATTTTATTCATTTGCTTTTTTATTAATTCATTCATTTTAAATGTACTTAAAATACCTTGAGAACTATTATGAACCTCCTGCAATGTGGTACCATGCATGCCGCAAGAGTATTTTGCTAGTTTCAGACCAGCCCATGTATCATTTTCATGTGCTGTGCACAAGCGGCAACATCCTGCTCTCTGTTGTGAAGCGGAATATTAGGAAGTAACTAAAACTGCAGTTCATCGAAATTCCACAAGGCCTGGCTTCATAATAGAGCACATTTCTGTTGAACCCAATGTTAAAATGGCCGACTTTACAGCAGAAAAAAAGATGTTTCCAGTCTGATACAAAAAATTGTTTTGATGTATATAGCTAATATTACACTTCATGACAACTGTGAGGGGGTGAATTTTTATTTATTTTTATAACTCATCCGTTTTGTTTAAGTTATACTAAGTCTGCATAATTAAAGAGTGGCCACTTGAGTGACAGCTAGGTCTCGCTGGACACCATCACATCACCTCAGCTGATTCCGGCTGATTAACTGCTAAACTCGACTTAAACATATTTTTGTTTTGTTTTATATAGCTTCACACAGTCAATTGCCTTTTGGAATTATGTGGGTTTTAATAGTTTTATTGAGGTTTAATATAGGTGAGTGAAATTATATACTATATCTATAAATGAATTTGTTTTATTTAGAATAATTTTTCTTTTTCTTTAGAACTGTAATGCACTCCAGACTCTGAAAGATTGATTAGCTGTAATGCATGGATTTCATAAATAGCCTTGCATTTACTAACACAGACTATATTTTGAAGTATTTGGAAGTAAAAAGTGTTTTCCTCCTGTAGAAAAATATCATAAGAACAATGCTTAGTGGTTCAATGTATTACAACAGTGTTTTAAAAGGCTTTAACACTTTATTTATATGGTATACAACCAAGAACATGTGGTCAGAACAAACGAGTCGCAGGTAATGAAGTATTAAGTGTTTCACCAAAGTAAAGCCTGTCTAAGCCAAATGCTAGCAGGCATCTGTAGCTCTGCTCACACCCCACCTTGTTGTCCTTTTTTGGTAACCCCCAGTCGGCACAAACAAAAAGGCGACGGTTGGCCCGGCCACACCTACTTGTAGCTTCGTTTTTGCTCCTGATACTGCGTCAATATCTTTTACAGTCTATAGCAGTGCCACTTTGTTTAAATAGCACATGCACAGTGTGCTGTGCATGTCAAGCCGCATTGTTGATGCGTTGCTGTTTTGAGGCAACTAAAGTAATAGAACTATATTTTTGTTATTATTTTTATTATTTAAAGAGTGAGTTTGAAACATACCTTTAGGTAGATCCACTTCGCATGTACCCATTGCTTATTGCACACACAGGGATGCACAGCAGCACATAAACCTCTTTAAATAGGAATAATTAAAGGATTAAAATGTTTAAAGATTAATATTGTCTATATAAATATTACAAAAAAAAAACACTATCGGACTACCTCACCACACTACTTTGCAAATTAACAGATCTGTTTTCTCACTAATGAAATGTTCTGTTTTTCCACTTACAAAGTCCACCATATACAGTTGAAACCAGAACATTACATGCACTGTATAAAAAGGCACATAACCTTTGAAAAAAAAAAAAAAAATCAGATGTTAATGTGACTAAACTTTTTCTCTTTTAGGTAAGTTAGGATTATCAATTTTTTTCTGTTCTGCTTAATAGCAGAATAATGAGAGATGTTTTTTGAGAAATTGTTATAACATTTCTTGAAAGTCAAGTTTACATACAAAAAAGATTATTATGCCTCTGAAAAAACTCAGATGATGTTGTCAAGGTTTTGGAAGTTTCTGATTGGCTAATCGACAACATTTAGGTTAATTTGTGGCACAACTGTAGAATGGTATTTAAGGAACACCTCAAACATACTGCTTCCTTGTGTGACAGCATGGGAAAATACACATGCCAGAATCAACAAAAAAAGCCAGATTACAATTAGCAAAATTAAACTGGGAAAAAAATAATTTTTGGAGACGTGTCTTGTGGTCTGGTGGAACTAAGATTGAACTGTTTGGCCAGAATGACCAGTGTTACATTTGGACGACAATAGTGAAAGCTTACAAGCCTAGGAACACCATCGCAACTGTGAAGTATGGGGGCAGCAGCATCATGTTGTGGGGCTGTTTTGCTGCAGTAGGGACTTCACTCCACTTCACAGCATAGATGGCATTATGAAGAAAGAACATTATGTAGAAATACTGAAGCAACATCTCACGATATCAATCAGGAAATTAAAACTTGGCCACAAATGGGTCTTCCAAACAGACCATGACCCTAACCATACTGCCAAATTAGTTAAAATGTGCTTTAAGGACAACAGAGTGAATGTTTTGGAGTGGCCATCACAAAGCCCTGATCTCAATTCTATAGAAAACTTGTGGGCAGAGTGTAAAAAGCTTGTGTGAGCATGACTACAAGCCTTCAAATCTGGCTCGGTTACATCAATTCTGTTAGGAGGAATGGGCCAACATTCCTTCAAACTATTGTGAGAAGCTTGTGGCGGGATACCCAAAACATTTGACCAAAGTTATACAGTTTAAAAGCAAAGCTAAAAAAATACCAAGGAAATGTATGTAAACTTTAGACTGTCTAAAAATGTATTAAAATTCTCATAAAAATTTAAAAATAAATCTCATTATTCTGGCATTTAGCAAATGTAAATCATTTAGGCAATCCTAACAGACCTAAAATAGTTAACGTTTATTATAATTTACCGTCAGACATTTTTTTAAAAAAGGTAATGTTCCTTTTTTTAGAGTGTATGTAAACTTCTGGTTTCAACTGTAAATAGCGAATCTGAAATTACTTTTGAATGAAATGAGAGATGAGATTTTACACAGCAACCATTCTCCCCATCCTTAAAAAGCAAAAGCGGATTTGGATATGCGCTAAGTGCACCTGGACTGTGCTGTTAAGATCATTTTCTTATTTTGTTAAAACAGAACCCCATATTATTTTTCGGTTTAGCCACTGTTTAATTTTTATTTTTAATTCAGTGTTCAATGTCTGTCCTAATTACAGTCTCAGTGATTTTTTTAGACATTTGCTTCTAAACTCTAAGGCCAACTTACAGTACACAAGTAACAAACTTGGAAAGCTGACAGCAGTTGCGGATTAGAAGGAGATTTGCTGAGAGCGTCATTTGCATTGAAGAACCAGGTTGTTAATCGACAGACGACAAATGAAGAGCTGTTATAGGTTAGTAAGACATTGATTGTGAAACATGTTTGGAGGATATAGTGTGATTCTGATCCACTGTGTGTTCTAACACACACACACACACACACACACACATAAAATTCTGACAACCCTCATTCAACCAGCCACCTGGTTGCTAGGCAACTGAGTTCAGTCGGCCACCAGTGCCAAGAACTCCCAATTGTGTGTGTTTGTGTGTGTGTGTGTGTGTGTGTGTGAGAGTCTGTGAATTCCTGCAAGTTTGCTGAATGATCAAATCTCGAGCAGAACAGTCACGTGTATGTATTTAGCTAGAGTTATCGATGTTGAGGAGCGACCAAACACACACATGCACATCAAAGGTCTGAATATTGGCACGTGTCATGGCCCGAGGCTGAAAGAGGCCATTTTTCACGCTTCAGTGAGTTTCTCCTCTCTGAGGCTCTA
This sequence comes from Danio rerio, assembly GCF_052040795.2. Lineage (NCBI taxonomy): Eukaryota > Metazoa > Chordata > Actinopteri > Cypriniformes > Danionidae > Danio > Danio rerio. Next base: position 14,563,417 of record NC_141042.1, read on the forward strand.
ATGCGTTCAGTAACTGTCGCATGATCTCTCTAGCATTGACAGAGCGCTAAAATAGGCCAGAGTCAATTGGTGTTTAATGACCGATTTAAAACAAACACAGCGTGTTCACTGAAGCTCTGTTTAATAGTTGGTACAAGTCAAATTACGTGTCCAGTTTCAAAACTACTCCTACGTCTTTGTACTTTTAATAAATTATAAATTCTTATTAAGTGATTAGTAATTCACATTTCAATACACATCCACATCAGGTTTAACCCATCTAATGTCATACATATATTTAAACAAGATTACAACCTTAACAATCGATTTTTTTTTTCAAACATATTAACGTTAACAAGGGATACACACATTTAAATGGGATTAAAGTAGGCCTAGGCGATATGTCAAAAAATGCTATTTTGATAAGTATTTTCTATATTGAACAATAACGATTTATATTTCGAAATTCAATATTTCAATCCTTCAAATTAGTTTAAGTTTTAGATTTAAAAGAGTACCCCAACTATGACTGAAGCCACAAAAATTAGAGGGTCCATTAATAGCATAACATTTTCGGCCAATACATTTTCAGTAGCTGAAAATTCGGTATATCTCTGTTGTACATTTCTGCTTTGTGATTGGCTCTTAGATCAATATAGAGTAATAAAAGTCCAGAAATTATCAGTGTTATTGATGTAAATTTTATTGCGATTCATTATAATAAAGTTTATTGGACTAGCCCTGGTTTAAAATGGACCCTTGCTATAACGTGGTTCACGTTTCACAGCATTGCAGATTCATGTTTTTTTTTTTCTTGTGCAAATTGCCATGCGTTTTTTCTGCAGAGCATTGTGTTCTGTGTCCTGATTAGTGTATTGTGTTTTGTGTCCTGACTGGCTGTAGACCATTGTCAATTAATTTTCTCCATGCCGCGTCAGTACAGACGCTCAGCTTGCCAAATTTACATAAATCTTTGATCGTCAACAGTGTGAAGTGCTGTACTGTATGTTCGCAAGTTTTCTCCCCACAATGTTGACGAAACCATCAATGGCATCTGCAGTAGCACCCAGAAGGCAGAGGAAGATTCTAACCATTGCACAAAACGTTAAACTTCTGGACATGCTAAAGAAAGATAGAAGTTGGACTTCAGGAAAACTGGACTTATTTTTCTACAAAGGTTTAAACTTTGAGAGTGTTTAAAGGTTGAAAATGTTAATGCCTGTCTGAGAAAAATTTATAAAGTGTGGAGTGAGAGGTTTTAAAGCCTTAAAACATAATAATTGTAAAGAAATCAGCTGATTACTTCGTGGATTTCGCCTATGTCGGGTTATTTTTAAAACGTAACTCCCGCGTTTAACAGGGGACCACTGTACATATTTAATAAATTTATATGATACCACTTTTAACTAAAAGCAGAAACGTTTTAATCACTTTAGCCCTTTATTCATACATAACAACCTTTTGGAAAAAATGGCTAAAAATCAAACAATTCTGTTATGTGGTACTTGATTTTGTAAATGCAGGTCAAACATATGCATATTACATGCTTAGTATATCGTCACCTTGGAATTATAAGGTTCTATCTGCATTCTGAATTATTTTAAGATAATGAGCTTTAAGGTTTTTGCATTCATAGCAAACAGTACGTGTGTAACATTTGCTTTTTAAATAAAAAGTCTTAAAATATAAACAACTTATATATACATATATATATATATATATATATATATATATATATATATATATATATATATATATATATATATATATATACAACTATGTAGATAAACATATATATATAAACATCCCATAATGATAATAAGTTGTCATTTAATAAGAATATGTCAATAACTCAATTTTGACAAAAAATGTCAGATAGAACCTTATAATTCTAGGGTGACGATATACACTGGTGTGTTTGTGTGAAATAAATTACCAGAATCAATTAAAACTAAAAATAAATATTGGGTTATTTTGTTAAACTAAGTTAAAATTGTTTTAAATTGTTAAATTGTTGTTTAAATTGTTTTAAAGTTAAAAAGATTAAACTTTTGGCAATTTATTAATACGTCAACAGTGTTTTGTAGATCTAGAATCAAAACAGTAGTAATTTTTTTTTTTTAATTAATGTAGTTAGTGGAGGGGTCTGAGAGGAAACTGCAGATTAATAAGGAAAGTGGAGACTAAATAGTTGAGTTTTAAGTCGTTGTTTGAAGACAGCGAGTGACTCTGCCGTTCTGATGCAGTTAGGGAGTTCATTCCACCAACTGGGCAGATTGAGCTTGAGAGTTCGGGAAACCTACGCTAAAACCCACACCAAAATGGGGAGAACATGCAAACTCCTCACAGAAATGCCAACTAACCCAGCCAAGGGTCAAACCAGCGATCTTCTTGCTGTGAGGCGACCGTGCTACCCACTGCGCCACTGTAAAATGTACTATAAAAATGAAAAAAAAAAAAAAACGCAGTTTTTGATACATTGTTGTAATTAAACTGTAGCCTCTTTTCACCAGTTTTTGGTCAAATCATGGCCATGTTGTACTAATTTTATGAAGTTGAAAATGTAATTATTTGCACCCTGTGCAGATCCATATGCGTCTTATCAACTTCTGCCAGTATAAGAACACTGTTGTAGGAACACCCAAACAAACAGTTCTGAAAGCAGTTCCATGTGGACTTGATCTGCATTCTCCATAGCAAACAATGGATGGTTTTCTTTTAAATAACTTGGTGATAAAACCTCCATATCTCTACAAAGAGCTCAACTAGGCCGTGAATGTTCAACCTCTGAGTTCATTCTTCACTACAAAGGGCTCACCTGGCTTGGCTTTGCAAACTCTAGGAACACCTGGAGCTGAGGATCAAAAGATTGCATCAGTGGTTTAATGCAAACACAAACATCTTGCGGTGTGATTATAGTTATGTTCATACTGAACTGATTATATTATGATCTGGGGTTTGAAGAGGTCAAGCAAGTCCATCACATGGCCAACTAAGGCTTCGTTTACCATCGTACCACAAAGCATATTCGCATTTATTTGCAATCCAGTGGCATTTTGGGCGCTTGAAAAATACAAATGTTTAAATATTATACTGTTACTTTCTCATATATAAACTACAATACCATGACTTAGGTGACATGGGAGCTCAGTGCTTAACACTGTCGCCTCACAGCAATAAGGTTGCTTTTTCAGGCTTTGGCTGGGAGTGGAGCATTGTGCGGAGTTTGCATGTTCTCCCCATGTTTGCGTGGGTTTCCTCCATGTGCTCCTGTTTCCCCCACAGTCCAAATACATGCGCTGTAGGTAAATTGTATGAACTAAATTGGTCGTAGTGTATGTGTGTGTGTGTAAATGATTGTGTATGGGTGTTTCCCAATACTGAGTTGTGACTGGAAGGGCATCCATTGCATAAAACATATGCTGAAATAGTGGTGACTTCTGAGAATAGAGACTAAAAAGAAGTGAATTAATGAATAGCTACAAACTAACAGCTAATGTCTGATGCAAGAAATATTATTTCTATTCTTAAAGGACTTTTTATTCTTTTAGGAATGTATTTTTAACTAGTAACAAGCTATACCTTTGACAACACAGTCTTTCACACAACATTAAATGCAAGGATTTTTTTTTTTTTTTTTGCTTTAGGTTTAGTTACACTGAAGGTCAACAGGTCAGTATTAGTTAAATATTTACAGTGTTGTCTGGAACTTGAAAGTCCTGCTTCTAAGACCAAGACGAAGTTGATTTATGCTCAAACTCTCTAAACCAACCATAAAACTCACAATGTTTATTTGAGAAGATCAACCCGCTACTCAACATAAACCTTGTTAGGATGTCAGACATCTTGGTGGAGACGAAAAGATTAGACACTCAAGGTTCATGTGCGTTTGACACATTCCTTGACCTCACCCAAACATTTTTCTTATTTTTGTCTGAATAATCTCAAACATCTATATCAAATAATCAAACTATAGCTTTCACTTGATTCATGGATAAATTAGACAAAAAAAATCATTGTCAACATCAATAATTGTACAACCATGATCAAATGTAGACCATATTTAAAAAAAAAATAGTTCTTGAACTTTTCTCTAAAAGCAACAGTCAATCAGGTGATTCATGACTAAAAAAAACTACTTTGTAAAAACTTGTGAGGTCTCAAGGCAGGTTTATCCCAGCAGGAACAAGACGTCAACATGACGTCAGATTGATTTTATACCCCAACGTCGTGGTGACGTTGCATTTTGTTTGGAAATAAAAATCGGGTTGACGTCAGAACCAAACGTCAGGCCAACGTCAGTGTCTAGTGTCAAACAGACATTGCATTTTGATAACTTTCCTACGGAACCTAAAAACAACAAAATATCAAACATCTAATGATGTTACAGCTTGACATTGTGTGGATGTTACCAATATGACATCTATCAGACGTTGAATTTTGGTTGCCAGATCCAACGAATATATGTTGTATTTGTCATTGGTTTAAGATGTTGGTTCGACGTTGGATTTTGGTCACTTTCCAACACAACCTAAAATCAACAAAATATCAACGTCATCTCAAGTCATTCATTCAGATGTTAAAATAACATTGTCCCTAAACAAATAACATTGTCCTCTAATAAATAATGTTTTATGAAGTTGTGCATCTGCTGGGATACTTCTGTGACGAGTGATCGGCATGACCCACGACGACTGTCTTGTGCAGCCATGACTGTCGGTGTCAGCTACAGTGAGGGTTATGTGACTGCGCGAATACTGCACTGAAGCATACGCATGCACATGACACAGAAGTATAAATCAGCCTTTAGAGAGTTCACATGTATAATTTCAGGCTACTTCGTTACTAAAAACCGCATGTGGCATTGCTTTCCAAACTAGAACAGCTATCTTGAAGGTGTTTGTATTGCACGTTTTACACAATGTTAGCAGTTACGAATAATAATTTTAGATAAATAGTTGATTTTTCAAGGTTGTATTATTTTTGGTCTTCTGATTTAAAAATCGAATTCATGATATCATCACAGTTTGTAAAACCAGTATCCCGTAATTATTCTTACCATTCGAGAAGATATTTTGCTTGATTGTTTACAGCATCTAATGTAAACATCTGTGATGTCGCGCTCGAACTGAAGAACGGGGTGGGGGGGGGGTGTCGCTAGGGCACTTGGGATCACTTTGGAAAGGCACTTTCTATTCAAGATTAAAAAGGGCATGTTCACTGCACAGGTTGAGCCCTATGTGTGCACGTGCCTGCTGTCATGAAACTCTATTGGCCAAACTGGCTCATTCAAGTCCTAACCAATCTGCTCCAAATTCATGGGACAGCTCATTGGTTGCCTTCTCATCCAATAAAATTGTTCCTCGACATTTAAATACCTCAGTTTCATTTGTAGCAATCTGTAGTATGTTTTCAGGTTCCCCCCTCCACCCCAGCTCCACCTGTGTGTAGGTCTGCTACATGTCATGTTTGCTATGTCCGCAGCAGACAGTGTCTTATATACTGAGACAGCATGTTTGTCAATCTACTGGCAGTAGAAGTTTTAGTAATTGCTCTCCAACTAAAATCAAAACAGCAGCAGCATACCAGTTTTATGCCACCAAGCACCATACCCATAAAAACTGCTGTATACATGTTTAGGGCCATACTAAATAAAAACTCTGGCATAAATTCTTTTTCATATATCATCCATACTCCAACTTAACCCTTTCGCAGAATTTTTCAAAACTAAGGTGAGAACTAGTTGCAGAAAGTGAGGTTTACTCTAGAAATGTTTAAATAATTCCTGTTTGACATAAACAAATAAGTTTTACATTTTGTTTGCATCATATCTGACATGCTGTCTCAATTACTTTTGACTTCATACAGTGACACATGAATTTTCATACAAAAACATGAATTTTTGCATTTAGATTAGTGGGGGTCACTTGATAATTTCCAAAAATCCAATAAATTTGATTAAACTATTAGAAATGCCATTATTTTACTAAATTAAAATTACTAAACTTACTAAAAATAAAAATAGTAGTTAATAGTTACATAAAAAAACAACAACATGCAAATAAAAAACGGTCAGTCAATTCATTTTTGTTGTTGTTGTTGTTTTCCATTAGATTGCTACCCCTGGGGAGATAATGTTAGACTAATGACACACCAATAGTATCAGTCGCTACTGATTGATTTTACAGCAGCATGCTGAATTTTCCGAGACCTTTTGGCACTCATGTACATTAAAAATAAATACAGGTCACTACTGAATATGAAGGATGTTCTCTGAGTGACGATCTCCAAAATTAAACTAAGCATGGGCTTGATGTGCTCCAATGATTGTGGCTCATTAGGTGAGTGAGGTGAATGTTGAAATTAAACAAATGAATAAATCAATATAAAAAATATACAGTTGTTAGTTTTTTTCTTTTTATAACCAGTTCGATCAGTAAGATTGCAATGCTTCATAGACTTCCATTAAATACATTACTCTACGCATAGTATTTTCTTCAATTTTGTGTCAACTAGATGTCACAGATGAGGAAGAAAGCTTGCACTAAACCCGGAACATTCCTTCAGAAGTATTAAACTCTCATGCATCATTAATAAACAGCCTGATGTAACTGAGCTATAGGAAGAGCCTGCGAATTTTACAAAAGCGGCAGAACAATAGAATTATGCATCAAAGCACTTGCACATATTTCACCAGTGAAGTGTTTTATCACAAATCATACGATCCAAAGCTGCTCAGTATGAATAAAAGTGTGAGTGTATGCATGTGTGTGTTTACGATGTCGACTGGGGTGCTGCGCTTTGATCATGGACTCTCGAGCTCTGTGTTTGCTTACAGCGTTTGATCTTTAAAACAGTGTCGCCGCCTCAACAGCAGTCTGGCTTCTCAGACATACTTAAAGCACACATACGGCGCGAAAGGCAGATGATATGTATTTTCCAGACGTAATCTCATTTAAAAATGACTTCCAGCAGATAAAGGATGCTTTCTGTGCACTTTTTATCAGGTCATTTTTAGCACTTTTTTTCTTTTGTTGTTCATTGATTTGGTGCATTTGTAGTGCATGTAGTGCATAAAATCATTTGATAATTGTAGTGACATGAGGACAAGTAATTAATATCATCATTTTCATTTTTGGGTGAACTAACACTTAAAGGAAAGACCATAGCCGTTTTTCAACACCAGGTTGTCAGAGACTTGAGAGCAAAAACTTCTGACCCTGAAAACCTTAGCAACAATCTACTGAGCAACATGCTAACACCATGGCTGTAAGGTAACGGTTGTAAGGAGAAAACTATATTCAAAAATAGATTTAAGAAACGAGGTACGGAATTTTCCACAGGGACATTTTACTCACATAACAATTAGCTTGCATTTGTGGAAAGATTGCAGCCATATCTCAAGACAAGATTGTCACAAAGATTTTTAAACCTGAACATTTAGCACCCAGTTTATTTTTTGGGCCCTATCATACACCAGGCGCAATGTGGAGCAAGGCGCGACGCAATAGTTGTTTGCTGGTTTCAGCTTGGCGCCAGAGTCGTTTTGAGGCGTTGCGCTACGCTGTTTAAGTAGCAAATGCATTTGCACTCATATGTGCGCCCATAGGTGTTCTGGTCTGAAAAGGAAGGCGTTCTGAGGCGCACTGCTGGCGCGTTACTATTTTGAAAAAATTATAATCGATTTTTCAATAGACCAAAACAAACCCGGTCTAAAGTCCAGCGCAGAGTTACGCTTCGCTTACACACTGCTTAATACACACAAGATGTAGAGCAATATGCAAATATCTTTACATATGGAAAAAAAATTAAAATATAAAGGAAATATATAGGATATAATAAGAATAGATATGGGATATAAATATAAAGGATTAAAATATTACAAAACATTATTTTCTAGCCTACATAAATATGAAAAAACAGTGAATTTTATTCCTTCTTCATCTCGGGAGGCTTTTTCAGTTCATTTATAACAATTTGCTTTTGTATAATGTTAATAATATTAACAGTATTATTTATTATATCCATATTTAAATTTGTTTAAAAAAAAGCTTAGAATTGCCCACCTGTCAGGTTTTAGACCAAATGGGGCACAGCAGGTGTTTTAGGATATAACTCAGGTTTTTGACCGCACTTTGTTATTATTGTTCATTTATTCTTTTGCTGGAAATTAGAACTGAATTTAGAAATAGTTTTAAAACAAATATTTGCGCTTAACAACCGAAATTAATTATTTATAGGCTAATTGATGTCTGTGCGTAAAGGTTTCCCTATCCACGAGAGCGAAAGTGAAAGTAGATCATTTATCTCTCATTCTCGCACTGTAGATGCTCTGTTTAACTGTTTTCTTGCTTGTGAAATGCTCAGTTCTTCCACTTGCTTTACGTCATGTAAATAGCAAATGCGCTTATGGCGCGACGCAACTGGCTCCTAAAAGGAATGGGAGATGAGACTCTGATTGGTTTATTCTCAAAACACACCTATAACTCATTAAGAGAATAAACTCAACCCTTTTAGATCATGCGCCACGGCACAAAGTGGATTTTTCCATCCTCATATTAGCAAAAATGCATTCTGACACGCCCTGAAAGTGTTTGTGCCCTGCATTTTGCGCTTTGCGCATGGACCGTCAAAATAGAGCCCTTAGAGTCTAACTTGCTACAATTTCTAGTTAGCAAAGTTCTAGCTTGCTGCTAAAACTTACAAACTTGTCATTTAATCTCCTAGCAACATAGCAATTAATTTCGTGCAGAACAGTACCATTTACTTTCACATACAAAATACAGTATCTAGCCAGCATATAGTCCAAAGACATCAGGCTCTTAAATACAACATCACATTAAGTATTCTGTCAGAATTTTTAAAAGCACAGAATGGCGTGTTTGAACCAACAGAAAGAATTAGTTATGTATCCATAAAATCCCAGTCAGAGCCATGTGATTCTTATCTTCCATAATGGCAACCACAGTGCAGATGCAAAGCAGATACAACACTATCAGGTGAAACACACACACACACATATTACACACTCATATAAAACCCTAGCCTCAGCTTTGACCTATTTCTGAGCCGTACAGAGCGGCTCTATAGATTAACGAGTCTGTCAGAAAGCACATACATTGAGTTCCCCTGAAGAGCTCTGCTTTGGGGCTTCGCATGTACACTGTTCTTCAGGGCAGCTCGTAACAAGCTTACATTCTCCAGTCGCTTCTTTATTCTGACCTAAATAAATGCAGGAAAGAAGGGGAAAGGATTTCCAACTTGCGTCTACATGTGCAGGTGGGTGTATGTGTGTGTCTGCAAGGGTTACAGGCTCAACAGTATAAAACGGTGCTTAATTTGAATGTCAACAAATATAGAACTGGGAACATTCAAAGACTAATATACAAGACTTCCAAATCATATAGGCTGCGTCTGAAACTGCGTACTTCTCAGTAGGTACTGCATTTGAATTTAAATGTACAACTCGGCCCGTTAGAAAAGTACAGTCTACAGTATAATTGTGAGCAGTATGAATGGAATTTGGATGTTCTACATCCGCCATTTTGTTATGGTCATGCGACCTACCCATATCAGTTGCGTCGCTTCACTCCAATTCATGAATTCTTGGGATTGTGCAGCGTGCGTGTGATGCGCAATTTAGAATCTCGCCAGTAGGTCATCCGGGTACTTCTAGCATACTGATTTTCGAATTCTATGAATTCAGACATACTACTCAGCTCGCATACTGATTTTAGCATACTATATATTATGGAAGTATGCAGTTTCTGAAACAGCCATATTTTTTAATGGAGAAAATATGGACGCTCTAACAAAGCCCCGCCTTCCAGTATAGGAGCCAACCATCAATTTCTATATACCAGGAGTGCTCAAACTTTTTCGTATGAAGGGTCAAAAACTAAACATCATTGATAGCCAAGGGCCGAAGATAAATATACCAAACTATTTTACTTTAAAATTGCTATGGGTAATTTCCTAATTAATTTAATATTTTTCCTAATGTTAAAAGATCTATTGAAAACTTTACTTTAAATCGTTAATCACTAATCCAGTATAACTTTTTAAATTATAACTTATTCTAATAAAACATAAACAATCCTATTTATAATACAGCGAAGTTCAATGCTAAATACACTAGTCAAGGAGAATCTACTTTTGCCTTGATTCACTCACCAAAGTCTTTGCGTTGTCAGCTATCGTCTGTCGTATTTTATACTAAATTTGATTAATTAACACCATTTTAATTGAAACATTTAATTTTAGATAGCTTTTTGTAGCTTAATAATAAAACATACAAATAAAAGGGTACATTCAATTTGAAATGACTATTTCTAAACCATTCTCAGATGGGATGGTGGGCCAAATCAAAGGTTACCATGGGCCAACATGGGCCTAGTTTGGGCATCTCTGCTATACTATAGGGTTAGGCTATAGGGAGGGGCTCGGTCTAGACACATGTACTTTATGCAGTACTGATCTGTCCTTTACGCAGACTACGCAAGGTGCGTAGGGCCCTGCAAGTTACGTAAGGCCCCCTTACCCAACCCCCACACTGGTCTTCATGTAACAATCGCCCCCGACTCCAACCTCCTGGTATTCAGATATCAATTTATCGATTGCACAAGCCAGCCCCACCCCCGCTCTACACTTCACCGTCTTCACGGTCAACTTTGCGTAGGGCCCTGGAGAGACTAGGATCGCTTCTGACTTCAGTTTCTGCAGATTCACTGTTATGAATCCTCTGATGTCAGCACACATGCTGGAATTTTTATGAATACTAGCTTCTCAGACATGAAAAATATATCTAGATAAAGACTTTTACTTTTAATCGAACCAACTTCACTTCAAAACAAATGTTTTCTGCTTTTGTAATCTGTTTGAAATGATTGCAAGGTACAGTCTCTCCCATCTGACCTCATTAGTTTGTAAGAATTTCCACCTCCACCATTTAAATGCAAATCACTGACAGCATCTTAACCACACACAAACAAGTTTACAAAGAGGTTGCTGTCTTTTTTGTTGCTGTTAAATTGTATTGGTGAAATATGAAATTTAATTGTTAGCTTGACAATCAGTTTAGGAAAATTGTATGTTTTCCCATTCATAGAGATTGGAGCTGCACTTGCATGCCCGAGAAGTGTTTTAAAGATGGCCACAGAGTAAAATGGCTTGCCTTAAAAGGAATTTGGAAAATTGAAGGTGACATAATACATTCGCTGTCGAAAATAAATAAACAAACGATGAGCCTAAGCTTGTCAAACTTGGTTTTGAATCCTAGTCTTAGCAGGTTTTACACAAGGGTTTTGACCATGGAGGTCTTACTGTGGTCTAGGTTAATAGGAGACTGGGTAAGCACTGGTTTTAGCTCAGCTTAAGTTGCCGGGGATTTAAACTGAAAGTAGCTGGTTTTAGATTATAGGTCTCAAACTCGAATCCTGGAGGGCCGCAGCTTTGCAGAGTTTTGTTCCAACCCTAATCAAACACAGCTGATCCAACTTAATTAAGGTGTTCGAGACTACTACAGACTATTAAGCAGTTGAGCAAAGTTCCTTGATCAATTTTAAGGTGAAATGCCAATGGTCTAATCTAATTCAATGATCTATGCTAAGCTAAGTTAAACTAAAAGTGTTCCCAAATTCAGATTCACAAATTGTAAAACTCAACTACTTAACTCTATGGGTATTGTAAAATGAGTCTATTTTCAAAATCAGTGGAGAGTTTCTTTAACACAACCACATACATTTACTGCACTTCAGAGGGAAATTTAATGTTATGACTTGTGAAAAAAAAAGACACACTGTTTGAATAGCAAATGCATTTGCACTCATATGTGCGTCCATAGGCATTCTGGTCTGAAAAGGAGCTAGAAAAAGCTTTGACTCATTGAAACCTTGAACGTAGGACTACAAATTACATATAGGAGTCCTGGGAATTGAACCTTTGACCTCCTGTTTGAGCTTGAAGTATATTTAAAACCACTTTACCCATACACCAACAAACAAAAGTTCAATTATTTACCAGCTGACCCACTAGTCTTATCAAGACATAAGCCTAACTGCACTAAAACACACATGGGTTTCCCTTCCAGAAGCCATAAAACCTTCCACCAGGACACCACTTCTTGATAAAGTGACGTGTTATACTAGAAGGCAGACGTTGCAACAGTGAAGTGCATTATGCTCTCTCGGGGAAGTAATGAAAGCTAAGTGTCCCCCTGGCGATCCTCTCTTTCATTAGCTAAAAAGAAACCTCTCTCTCAGTGGGACATTTCAAAGGCTACTGCAAATGTTAGCTCCCTCGGGATGGTCCTGAGTCTGACGTCTGCTTCACTGCTGACAATGGCCTACAGCCTTCATTTGCTTATTGAAGTAAACAAGTTCAGATGCTTTGCGTCGAACTGAAAGTTCATGACAAAGCTAAGCATAGCTATGCTAATGCCTTTAGGTGTAGGTGAAGTATAGCTGCTTTTGCTAATACTCTGCGTTAACAAGCTAAACAATTAGTAGTCAGCACAGATTGCTAGTTTGCTAGTTGCTAGTTGAAAAACAAACTATCATGGAAACGTAAGGATCTGCCTAGCATCTTAAACTTCCTAAAAACGTGTAGCAATGTGTTAAAACAAGCATAATATTAGGACATTAAAAACCAGTTTCTGTTAGTATCTTGCCATTTGAATATGAATTTACAACAAAATGACAAAGTTTACAAGTAATTGTCATAGTTTGTTTTTACAGGTTTGTCTTGAGCATCATACTGACACCTACTGGTGTGGATGTAGCTTAGCACAAAATAATGTACTGTTATACTAATTCAATTTTTTTTTAAGAAATGTATTTGTCACATTATTAAAATTGTTAAATTAATTATCAAAATATTAGACCTTAGAAAATACTATTTTGATCATTAATTTAATAATTAAAAAAAAAACACTAGTAAAGTATTTGTGTTTTATGGTTAAATGTCTGGACATGAACATCAACTGAAAAAAAAAATGAATCTAATTGCCAAGTCATCATTATTTAATTCAATTTGATGTTTTAAAATAATAAGAATTATGAAAATACAGTTTGAATGACTAAATGACAAAAGACATAAATGACAAAATTAAATTACTAAAACAACATTAAAATGAAACTATGTAGAAAATATAAATGACAAATAAAAGATGTGATTGTTTCCAACACCCTTGGACTACAATAGCAAGAAGCAATGATTTTTTTAATGATTTACCATGGTCAAGCATTGAAGGCTTTTATGAGTCTATTTTAAACCGCACTTGTTGGATGTTTCAGCACAGCAAATCGCCTGCATGTCGAATTGATCAGCCTATAAACAGGCTGGTCTTTGTTTCCCTCCATCATGACTAACAGGCAACTGCAGCTCAGATAATAATGGACTTAAGCATGTGGTTGTAAACATGGTGAAAAATGTTTTGTGGAAAGCACACATAACCAGCCGACTAAACAAGCCACATCGGCTGAAATAATCATGCCACTTCGGACCAGTTTCACAAAAAAATTTAACAGTAGAAAACTGTAAAGTCAACTGCTTTTTTAGATATCAATCAATATGTATTGAAAAATGTTTCAAAAAAACAATACTAATCGATATCGCTAAAAGTTTTATTAAATGTGATGGTTCAATTTCCAAATTATAATTTAATAAAACTGAGCGAGTATTAATAGTGCGCGGGAATGTTTAAATTTATTTTCATACAAAATAATTACACAAACATTTCTTTTAATTGCTGATATGTTTATCGTCTATATAAATATATATTTTTTCAAGAATATAATAAATCAATATATACAAAAAAGGGAAAATACAGTATTTGATTTTTAAATGCAGTTTTAAATGGTTTAAAAAATGTTTTTTAGCAAATAAGTACTTATGGGCAAAGTTATGAATTTATTTTTTTCTGTATGTGATCACACTGAGTAAAAATCTATCTAAAATAAAACAAAAAAATAAAGGTACAGTACAGTAAAATCAACTCTGAAAGAAATCACTTCATAAAAAAAAAAGATAATTTCTATATTGACAGAATCCACTGTAACTGTGTTCACTAAGGTCCTGTGCTAACTGTGGCCAGCCAAACAGTAGTTTGCTTCTGTCAGCTTCTCCGCTTCTTTAGACTATGATTAAAGACACACACACACACACACACACACAAACACACACATGCACACACATGCACACACAAAGCAAACACACTCCCTTAAACACAGCTCCAAAGTGGTAATTATTTAAGTTACTGGGTTCACACAAAGCAGTAGATTATAAAAATATAAACAAAGAGCAAAAGGTAAAGAAGATATTGAGTGAAGAAACTGGATGAAGATGAAAGGAGTATGAGATGAAAAAAGGGAGCGATTGTCATGGTCGTAAAGGTGTGATAGAAAGCAGATGTGTGTCTTTAGTTTCATATAAGAGGGGGATGGGATGGAGAAACACTAAAGAAAAAAAGGAGCAGAACATGGACACATTTAACTCTGTACACACACTTCTTAACAGACCTTAACTCTGGCGGAATGAAGAGAAATGTGTACTTTTCAATGGATCCAGTATATATTTTGTACATTCAATCATTTTCTTTTTGGCTTAGTCCCTTTATTAATCTGGGGTTGCCACAGTGGAATGAACCGCCAACTTATCGAGCATATGTTTTACACAGCAGATGCCCTTCCAGCTGCAAGCTATCACCGTCACAACCTCCACTGTCCTGTCATTAAAGGTGAAAACCCCTAAAAATATATATGTTTTAAAAATCTGCTAAGTTTGACCAAAAATAGCTAAATTGTAAAGCTAATATCCCATAATGTAAAACTATTATGCTAATCGATGTTAAAAACATGGTAAACAGTGTTGGGAAATGCTACTTTTAAAAGTAATATAGTTAGTATAGTATAGTAACAGTTACTAACAGATTACTAATAGTTACTTTTAAATAGTTACTTAAGAAAGTAACTTTCTCCAACCCTGATAACAAATGACTTAATATAAGAATAAAAATGAAATTAAAAAAATGTATTGGAATAATTATTTTGTACTTAATATTTGTTAGTAAAATACAACTCTTAAACGGTTAGTTCACCCAAACCTGAAAAAAGTACTCACTATTTACTCATTCGGAAGTTGTTAAAAACCTAAAAATCTTCAACAGTAATCTGGAAACCTGTAACCATTGACTTCCATAGTAAGAAACACAAATATGGAAGTCAGGTTTTCAACTTGTTCAGGACATCTACTTTTTGTTTAGCAGATGAAAAAGCTCATAAGGGTTTTAAACAAGTTTAGGGTAAATTATGACATAATTTTCAGTTTTGGCTGAACTATTCCTTTTATTTACAACGCTAATAGTACGACAAACAATAAAATGATTTCTGGTTTGTATGAAAATTCTTTTTATAGATGCTAATCAGATATTTGTTTGAAAATATTTCACTTTTTTGATTATAGGCCTTTTTTCAAACCATTGTCAATTGACTTCATTGTTATCTGCTGCTCTAAACATTAAAACAGTTTTGTCATGCTATCCTTCTAGTTAGATACGCTACGTTCACATCAACTAAACAACAAATATGGCAATCAACTAAACTAAATGTAACTAAACTTTATTTGATTAAAACGAGCAGTTCTGTATGGTAGAGCGCTAAAGCTGAGAGGTAGTAAAAGCAAAGTTGCTGAAGTGAGCCATTAGCCATGATTGTCAAGAAATCGAAGACTCTTGCTCATGTCGAGCGAGAGTAACATTCCATTACCATGATTAGCAATGTGTAACCTTGAGTTTAGCTTAACCTTTAGGATGTTCTCTCAAATGCTGCAGTACTGCACTAAAACTATTCATTAACCTGATTTAGTCTGATAAAACAGAAATGACACACAAAAAATAAGAGAAAATTCTCAGTTTTTCTGGATTCATTAGGTATGCGTTTGAGTAAAACATTACTTGCCAAAAAATTTAATGCAAGTAGTGTACTATTATTTATTTTACTTCTCAAAGTATGAGTAGTCTACCAATTTGTTTTAATTTTTTAAATAAACAAAATGTCATTTAGAGCATAGGATATTTTTCCCAAGTTAATTAGCATATTATACACATTTCTGAAGGATCACGTGACACTCGAGACAAGTAAAGATGCTGAAATGTACCTAAAAGTTATATACAATAATATTAAATAATAAAATGTTTCTGTTTGCAGTATCACTCAATAGAAGTGTTAACATGAGCGACATCTAGTGGTCAAACTACTTACGACTAATGTAATTCATTTAACACCTTTTTTATGTGTGTGTTTAAGCAGTCCAGTTTGTTTTTGTCAGAGTGGTCTCTTGCGTGTAAGTGCACATGTGCCTGTTTTGCTGGCCGATATGTGTGTTAGCGTGTTAGCTAATCCTAAAGCGCCTGTGGGTAGAGATTTCTGACAGTGTAGAGTATTAACTTGCTGTAATCTCTGTTGGGCTTCCCTGATCACACCTCACAGTGGGGGCACAGCAGGGGTCCTATGTGTTTTTTTTCCCTTTTTTTCAGACACAGATAGTGGGCAAACACAATCTATTGACACGGTTTCAGCTCTTAGAGGCTCATTAATGTTTTTAAGAGGTTGACTCAAAAACCAAAAATGTGGAGTCTTGTAATGGACAAATGAAAACTATGATGTATTGATATACAATTATAGTTATTTAGCCTACATATTTTCAAGACATTTAAACGTTTTCAAACAGGTACTGATCAACTAAAATGGGCAGTCATAAACCAGATGTGTACAAATCAAGTCCTGGAGGGTCGGTGTCCTGAAAAGTTTAGTTCCAACACCAATCAGACACACCTGTGCTAGCTAATCAAGCTCTTTCTAGGCTTTCTAGAAACATCCTGTCATGTGTGTTGAGGCAAGTTGGAGCTAAAATCTGCAGGACTCTGATCCAGGACCAATTTGGAAACCCCTGTCATAAACTTAAAAAAATGTGGTCTTCTAATAGAAAAATGGATATTGACATGGTTCTTGAATAAATATACAGCTGAGAATGTTTTCAATCTGTTTACTGATCAACTAAAAATGTGAAAGTGAACACTGAGATAAAATATTATTGATTGTGGAAGATAAAAAGTTACCTGTTCAGCCGGATTTGGTAGTTTATTGCTTCTAGCGCCATCTTTTGGATAGACACATCCATTACATAACAACAAAATGTTGATGTTATGCGCCGATTCAACAGTTAATTTGAATGCCTCTTGCGCCATCTGCTGGTCAGTACACCAATTACGCCAATAGCCTACAGCGTCCTGGATAGTTTTTTGCCAAAATTCTTTTTGTGTGAATGCCGAGGAAACGGTAGTACATTTGTTTTGGTCATGTTATTACATTCAGAAGTTTTGAAATAATAGATTTCTTTGTTAAGGTGAGGATTGTTTCAGAATTTTCTATACAAATGAAAAATTTGAGATATTTTAACTCGGACCCCAAGAAAGAAATTTTTTTTTTTTTTTTTTTATCAGTTTAATTATCTTCTTAGGTAAATTTTACCATCAGAAATGCAAATTCACAAATAGTAAACCTGCCTTTGTGATCTTCATTAAGGATATTGAGAATTATATAAAGTTGATTTCTGGATCCTCTATAAAAACTGTTAAATTATGCTCTGCTTTTAAGTTCTTAATATAAATAACTTGAATTAACCCTTTTTATTTGCAAACAAATCTTTAATGTTTTTTGTTTTGTTTATCTCTTTTCTTTATTTTTTATGTTTTCATTGTCTCATACTTGTCAATGTCATTTGTTGACAGACATTTTGTTTTATGTACTGTTATGTAGCCTATGTATGTATGTTCTTGGTTTCAGCAATAAAAAAGTTAATTTTTATGCCAAACTAAAAAAAGCGTCAAAATCCAGCGACAGAGAAATGTAAAACTGAAATTTTACGGTGGACGATGGATTTTGTTATGGAATGTCAGTAAATCCCAACAACACGCAGTGGGAATTTCCAGATAGAAATTGTTTATTTTTTTAATTGGAATTCGTTGTTAAATGTAGAAATTATTTAATGGAGAAAAAAATCTAGATGAACTTTTTTTTTTTTTTTTTTTTTACAGATAGTTACATTTGCAACAACAAAAAAAAAAACATTTAAATGTTTAATTGATAAATTTTGTAATAACGATTGAAACGAAACAAAGTAAATAAATTAACAAAAATAAACGATAGTAACGTAATCATACTTTGTTAAAGGTTATCATAAACCGTTGTAATTAGTTTAACAACGTCAGCGCTGAGAAAAGTAACAATTAACATGTGGCAACACAAATTTCTTGTTGTTTGACAGTTTAGACCGTAAAATGCATACTTAAGCCTTATACTAGCGTCAAACGACCAAAATACACATTGTGAAGTTTCAGGAAGTGAGTAATTATTTCATATCCTCACATTTTATCAATTTACAACCAACTTCGAGTCGGCTAAGCTCCGCCTTGGTAAACTTTCTTGTCTTTTTCAAGTTCGCACTTTGCATATAAAGCTGATTTCACTGGTGCTGGACATCTCAAGAGGAGCCAAGTCTGCAGATTTGCTTCATTTTGTAGCACATAACAATTCGTTGTACATAAACTGCGAAAATGGCTGAACAAACCAGGAACGATGGCTTGATATTCTATGTCAACGGCAAAAAGGTGAGTTTTCATGCATATTATCCACTTCTTTGTAGCCTATCATTAACGTTAGTCATGTGTTTATTGTAAACTTTTGTGACGTTTTATGGTCCTGTTCGATCCTTAATGTTATTCATGAAGTATGACAGAAACATGATCTGAATAATAACAATGAAAGCAATTTGAATAGAGATAGCAATGTTTAAGGGCACTTGAAACAATCTGCATAATGTAAATGTAATCTGCATATGTTTCTGCTTGTTGTTGACAGATAGTGGAGAAGAACCCAGATCCTGAGACTATGCTTCTGCCCTATTTGAGGAAAAAATGTATATTTTACATTATGCATATGCAAATACTACTACTATTACTACTAGATACTACTAAATTTCATAATTATTAGCATTTGTTTTACTGCTGTTATACATTCTTGATATTCATATTCTATCCATCTATCTACAGTTGAAGTCAGAATTATTAGCCCCCCTGAATTATTAGACCCCCAGTTTATTTTTTTTCCCCATTTTCTGTTTAACGAGAGAAGATTTTTTTTCAACACATTTCTAAACATAATAGTTTTAACAACTAATTTCCAGTAACTGATTTATTTTATCTTTAACATGATGACAGTGAATAATATTTTACTAGATATTTTTCAAGACAATTCTATACAGCTTAAAGTGACATTTAAAGGCTTAACTAAGTTAATTAGGTTAACTAGGCAAGTTAAGGTAATTAGGCAAGTTATTGTATAATGATTGTTTGTTCTGTAGACTATCGAAAAAAAATCTATCTATTCTAATAATGATGATAATAACACTAGCAATATCATATTTTATTAAATAGTCATTTTGTTTGCTTAAACTTGAACATGTCTTAATAATACACAACAAAATATACTCAGAAAGGCACCTCTAACTCCACAAATGTATTAAAAATAATATTAAAATACTTTAAAAGTATTAATAACAAAATAACAAAATTTGTGCTGAATTGTAAACAATAAGAAATCATTTTGTGTCAATATAGTCCATAAATTGTTCTGAGGCAACTTTAAACAGATTTCGCACACATTTGTCTGTCTATGATGATGTTTATTTATATAAATCCATTATTATTAAACCATTATATATATATATATATATATATATATATATATATATATATATTTTTTTTTTTTTTTTTTTTAATGGTTATTAAAATTGTGATGAAATGATGCCTATTACTAAACAAGCGCTAAGCAATATTTATATAAACCTAAAAGAATTGCTTTTGACCTCAATGTTGAACTGAGTCCCAAAACAAACTTGCAGCCAATCAGCAGTAAGTTATGGGCGTGTTTGTTTTGGTGCATTCAAATAGCATCGTTTGGCAAAGTTCACTTACTGCACCATTAATAACCAAGATTTGTGTGTGTCTGTGTGTTTGTACGATTGTATATGCATGTTTTTGTATGTAGTGCGTTTGACTGGCACTAAATACAGCTGTGGTGGAGGAGGATGTGGAGCTTGTACCATCATGGTGTCCAGATATGACCCTCAGACTAAGAGCATCAGGTATTACAGTCTTCATTTTACTCCATTTGCTCTATACTTACATTTTATATATATATATATATATATATATATATATATATATATATATATATATATATATATATATATATATATATATATATATATATATATAAAATATATATATATATATATATATATATATATATATATATATGTATGTGTGTGTATGTATATATATATATTTTTATATATATATATATATATATATATATATATATATATATATATATATATATATATATGTATGTGTGTGTGTGTGTGTATATATATATATATATATATGTGTGTGTGTGTGTGTGTATGTATGTATGTGTATGTGTATCAAGATTCAGCATCAACTTTAACTTTAGTGGGACAATTGGCCTTTTAATGTATGTGTATTCTGCATATGAATTAGTTACACAAATCTCTTTGTAAATTGCCACCGAATGCATGTTAGAAGCATTTTTTCTCTCTGTCCAGTCATTTGTCAGTGAACGGGTGTCTGTTTCCCATCTGCCATCTTCACGGAGCCGCAGTGACAACTGTTGAAGGCATCGGAAACACCAAAACCAAATTACACCCGGTCCAGGTATCCTTCACTGTATAATCCACATCCAGATTATAGGATCCAGATTATAATATTCTAAATAACCTTAAATCCAGATTATGATAATAAATGAGTTGGAGTCTAGTTTTATAAGATGGATTACATTCAGTCTAGATTATGGTATTAATTTAGAGCCGGTTTAATTATAAACCGTTGTAGCTGGATTTTGACCCATGGTTGTATTTAGGTCACTTAATTATTCCTCTATTTTATTAGCTATTATTTTGCTAATGCAGTTTTTTAAACTATTAGTTAGTTACATCATGCAATGTTATGCAAAAATAGAATAATTAAAATGATTAAAACAATAAAATAATATTTGTAATATAACACAGCAGTGCACACATGTACTTAATTTAATTATAATACTATTTATCAATTAGAAAAGCCTAATAGAAATTGCTTTGGATTATTAATGTTAATAAAGTAATTAATAATTATCATTTCAAATGTTTATATAATATTATGTAATAAACAGCATAATGCTTTTAAAGAATATAATATTACATGTAATATAACTAATAAACATTCACACAGACTTTCAATGATGCTGTAATAATAATAATAATCTTTCATTTAAAGTACTTGCTTAACATTTTTATATATGTATATATTATTGTATAGTGTATATATTATTATTAATATTGCTATTGTTTCGTTGTTTATTATCATTAATAAAAACATAATAGTTAAATTATTTCTACGCAATGTCTTTATTATGTTTTTAATGAAAATATTTAGGTTTATACGTTCAAAAATATAATAATAATAATAATAATAATAATAATATACAACATTTTAATATATAAATATAATAAATAATAGTCATATTTAAATTCTAAGTGTGTATTATTATTATTATTAATATTATTATTATTATTATTATTCATTTGTCGCAATAATAATAATAATAATTATTATTATGTTCTGTTATGTTATGATGATTATTATTATTATTATTATTATTATTATTATTATATTAAATAATTGGTGCAATAATAATAATAATTGTGTTATTAATTATAACAACAAAAACAATAATAATAATAATAATCATCATCATTTCTTTTTGGCGAAAGTCACTTTAATTTAATAAGTTTGATATTTTCTTATTTTGTGTGTGGCTGTGTAGTTTTATAGCTTATTATTTATTAACCTTCAATAAATTAAATTGAATTAATTACCATGGACATCTTTTTACTGTTTGTGTTGATCAGGAGCGCATAGCAAAGGCTCATGGGTCTCAATGTGGCTTCTGTACTCCTGGGATGGTGATGTCCATGTATACATTGCTAAGAAACAACCCACATCCCACCTTGGATGACATAACAGAGTGTCTTGCAGGTACAATGACATAAATACCACTGCACAAATTTTAAAAAAAAATCATGAAAATGGTTAAAACATTCGTTAAAACATTCATGTTCCATTTGCAGGTAATTTATGCAGATGCACAGGATACCGGCCCATCATTGATGGCTACAGGACCTTCTGTGAGGTAAACAAAAGCGAGTTCATCCTTCATATTTTGTTAGTTTCAGCTGCTCATATGGCATGACATTACTAACCCTTAATGGATTCGCTCCATATTCCTTCATTTTTTTGAAAATCATGATTTAAGTCAAAGAGACTCTTTATGACTGCACATATTTTCATAAATTTTTTGGGGGTTTTGGATCACTTTTTTTTGAAGCAGTCTGGTTCATGGTTGATATTTTGGTTTTTAATGAAAGGCATTCAGTGTGACTTTTACAACGTGACAGTCAGCTAAAAAATGTCTTTCTTTGAAGTATAATGCACATTTATGTGCTATTGATGTTTTTCTATAGACCTTCACAATTCTTGATTTATCTCATCAAACAACATGAAACATTTTTCTGCTGTTTTCAACAGAGTGAAAACTGTTGCCAGTTAAATGGCAGCACGTGTAATGTGCTCAATGGAAATGGATTTGCGGAGAATGTGAGTAATTTCTTTGGAGAATGTGAGTAAGCTGTAAAAAATGTTTTTGTTAATTGACTGCAAAGAAAATGCAGGTAAGCATTACCTGAAATAAAAATACACACATTTGTGGCTAAGGCAAAACTTCAATTAAGCTTTTTAACTAAAAGTATAACTGAAATAAAATCAATAAAATCCAAATAAGCACACAAAAACTACAACAAAATCTCAAACGCAAAGTCATATTTACTCAAATAAAAAGACATGAATCAAATGTCATGGCTAGAACAAACTGATCTTTACCATTTTACTCCCTTTTGCTGAACTAATTAAGAACATGCTGTTCTGTGTCCTTAAATCAAAACTGGGCTATTGATAATCTGTAGCCATGACATCTATAAAAAAAAATTCTAATGTTTTATTTTCCTCACAAACTGACAAAAATACTGTCAGGAATTGCAATTCATTCTTGAATGAATTCATGTTACAAACATGCTAGCAACATAATAAAGTTATTCATGTTAACAACATTCATGTCTGAAACATGTTAGCAAATTCATGTTAACACTAACAAATTGGTAAAACTAGTGTCAAAACATCATAAAAAATTAACAGCATGCTAATGTACATGAGCAAAAATTTAAAACATTCCCACAGCATGTTAGAAACGTGCGGGCAATGTTAAAACATTTTAGAAACCCACATTTTAAAAACATAAATGTGTTAAAATGGTAGCAATGTTCAAACGTGTTTTAGCAATGTGCTAAAAGTTGTTAATGTATTACAACAGCACACTAAAACATGGTAATAGCATTAATACATCCTAGTAACAAGTTAGAAACAATGTTAAAACATGTTAGAAACACAATGTCAACATGTTAAAAACATGGTAGTGCTAAAAATGGTATCAATGTTTGAAATTATCTTAGCAATGTGCTAAAACATGGTAACAGAAAATAAAAACATAGTGACAGTGTGGTAAAACACACTAACAATATTAATACATCCTACTAACAAGTTAGAAAAACGTGTTAGAAACAAAATGGCAACATGTTAAAAATATAGTAGTACTAAAAATGGTAGGAAGGTTTGAAAGTATGTTAACAATGTGCTAAGTAGCAGGGCCGGCCCAAGCCTTTAGGGGGCCCTAAGCAGAATTTTATTTGGGGCCCCCTTGGTGCAGACAATATGATAAATTATCGTTAATCCTTGATTATTTGCACACTTTTTACCGTACTTTTTTCTAATTAAAACATGCGTTATCAATTTTATTTGCTGTAGCTGTGTTGCTTACATTATAAAATATGCTGTTTTTCTTACATATACTTTTTGTATTTTCTAGTTCAAATATCTAAAAAAAAAATCACTTTAAATCAAAATTAAATTAAATCAAGAAGCATTTTCGACAGAAAATCTGTCTAGAAAATGTTTATTCTTTAAGATTTTTTACATATTTGGACTAGAAACAAGACAAAAACAATAAAAAGGAAAGAATTTTTGCAGTATTTACCAACTGTCAATGATTCATAGTACATGGTTGTGAAATTTGATCACAAGAAAACCAACCATGAAATATAAAAAATTTTGCAAATGAAGAGTAAAAAATGCATCAAAAAGTTTTAAGATGCATTTCTTTTGTAAAAAGCACATGTTTATAGTATTGCAAATGTGTATAAAAGTACACAACTGTTTAACAAGCTGAAAAATGCAGATATAGAGGGCTCATCTCTAAATTAGTCAGAGCAGCAGCATCACAATTAACCTAGTTAAGTCTTTAAATGACACTTTAAGCTGTATAGAAGTGTCTTGAAGAATATCTAGTCAAATATTATTTACTGTCATCATGGCAAAAATAAAATAAATCAGTTATTAAAAATGAGTTATTAAAATGATTATGTTTACAAATGTGTTGAAAAAAAATCTGCTCTGTGTTAAACAGAAATTGGAGAAAAAATAAACAGGGGGGCTAATAATTCAGGGGGGCTAACAATTCTGACTTCAACTGTGCATGTTAGAAAACAGTTAAAATAGCAATTTATTGCTTTCTAGTTTTCTGTAAACTAAAGACATTTATTACAACTTGGTCAACCTATTTGATGTATTTTATGCATAGCCCTGGTTTATTTTTATTCATGCAAAATTTTGCATTGCCACTAGATTAATATATTTTCTTCAAGAACAGTAACTGATTGAAATGCTCAGAAAGGTGAGTACAGACTTCTCTGAGAACTTATAATTCCTCCAGCAGTGGAGAATATTAGTTATTTACTCATCAATTTAAAAAGAGCATTATTTTTAAGTTTTTTTTTTTTTAATTTCTATAATATT
The DNA here is from genome assembly GCF_052040795.2 of Danio rerio. Taxonomy (NCBI): domain Eukaryota; kingdom Metazoa; phylum Chordata; class Actinopteri; order Cypriniformes; family Danionidae; genus Danio; species Danio rerio. Next base: position 14,588,474 of record NC_141042.1, read on the forward strand.
CTCAGCAAAAATACCATCTACAAGACTTTGCCAATGTCTGCAAGGGTTGAATAAATGAAAAACACTTCAAATTATGTGTTCTTGTCCTATTGCTATCTTTATATATTTTGGCGGAATTAAATAGTGTGAGCCCATATTCCTGTATAAAGTTTCACAATTGCAATCGCTCCTCTGTCAGTGGTTAAAAAGTCTGGTGCGTCTCTGATGTAATGTTGATCCACCTCCACCATTATGTGAAGAGCCACCTGGTGGCAGCTGGGTGTACTGCAGCCACAGCGGTAAATGGCTGCAGTGAGATTAGATTAATTAATTCAGATCTTTTGTACATTTAGATAAATATCGATTCTTGGCGCCAGAGCATATTGATATATTTGTCCCACCCATAATCTATAACCAAACTCTCCAACAAACTAAAACAAAAACGAAAGTTAGTAATTTCTTGCACTCTTGGGGCCCCCTGGTGGCCATGGGGCCCTAAGCAGCCGCTTAGCTCGCTTATGCCTTGGGCCGGCTCTGCTAAGTAGCACTAGCACTATTTTTTAAACATAAGCAATAAGTTAATAATGTATTACAACAGCATGTTAAAACATGGTATCAGAATATAAAACATAGAAAACATGTTAGCAGTGTGGTTAAACATGCTAACAACATTAATACATCCCAGCAACATGTAAGAAACAATGCTAGAACATGTTAGAACCATGATGTCAACATGTTACAAAAGTGATAGTGCTAAAAATGCTAGCAAGGTTTGTAAGTATGTTAGCAATTAGCTAAATAACGCTAGTAATGTTTTCACAACATTAGCAATAAGTTATTATGCATTACAACATCATGCTAAAACACGATAACAGAATATAAAACATGTTAGCAGTGTGGTAAGACATGCTAACAGCGTTAATACATCCTAACAACAACTTAAAACAGGTTAGAAGCACAATGTCAACATGTTAAAACATGGTAGTGCTAAAAATGGTAGCAATGTTGGAAAGTATGTTAACAATGTGCAAAATAATGCTAGCAATGTGTTAACAAATAAGCAGCAAGTAATTGATGTATTACAACAGCATGTTAAAACATTGTAACAGAATATAAACCATGCAACAAGTCTAAAACAATGTTAAATCATGTTAGAAACATGATGTCAACGTGTTAAAACATGACAGTGCTAAAAATGGTAGCATTGTTTGAAAGTATTTTAACAATGTGCTAAACATGATAGCAATGGTATAAAACATTAGCAACAAGTTATTAACGTATACTGTAACAACAAATTAAAACATAGTAACATTTTAGCTGTCTGTTAAAACATGTTAACAACATTAATACATCCCAGCAACACGTTAGAAACTGTTAAAACATGTTAGAAACATAATATCAACATGATAAATAAGTACTAAAAATGATAGCAAGGTTTGAAAGTATCTTAACAATGTGCTAAATAATGCTAGCAATGGTTTAAAACATTAGCAACAATAACAATTTATGAAAGTACTATAACAGCACAAAAACTAAAAGCTAAACATGATAACAGCATATCAAAACATAGTAACATGTTAGCAGTGTGGTAAAATGTGCTAACAACATTAATACATCTCAGCAACAAGTTAGAAACAAATTTAAAACATGCTAAACATGTGATGTCAACATGTTAAAAATGTGATAGTGCTAAAAATGGTTGAAATATTTGGAAGTATGTTAGCGATGTGCTAAGTAACACTAGCAACGAGTTATTAATTTATTACAACTGCACAAAAACTAAAAGCTAAATATGGTAACAGCATGTTAAAACAAAGGAACATGTTAGCTGTGCGGTAAAATGTGCTCACAACATTCTACAAACAATATTCTACTACATAAAACATGCTAACATGCTTAATATAATAATTTGATTATGTTTGACACAGGAATATTAAAGTTATAGTTTGTTATTATGTAATATTATTATACTTTATATTTTTTTTTAAAATAGAATGTTATATAATAATAATGTTATCATATATTACTAAAAAGGGTCATGCAGAGCTGTTCAGTAAAGATGACCTGCTTCCCCTCGACCCGTCCCAGGACCTGATCTTTCCTCCTGAACTCATGGTCAGTCAGATTTCTCAATCCTTACATTCTTATACAATGGGTTATGTAAAGATCTTGAATATAACACATTAGATAAATGTTTAAGCTAATGACGTTGCCTCTGGTATATTATTACCTTTTATTAGGCATCACTTTCTGTCACAAGTTCAAAAGCTGTAATCAACTAAATAACATGTTTATTACTGTTGTGCTCAGAGAATGGCTGAGGACAAGGATCAGAGCATTCAGAGGTTCTGTGGGGAGAGAATGACCTGGATCAGTCCTGGATCTCTAGATGAGCTGCTCCAGCTGAAGGCTGATTACCCACAAGCCCCTTTGGTCATGGGGAACACCACTATAGGTTGCGTTTGAGCAAACAGTGGCCAAACTTTATGGACCCTTTTCATAAGCCTGTTATGACTTGTTTAATTGTGATCAGCATCTTAAATCCATTAAAGTTTTTCATATTTATTTATTTTTTTATTGTACGAACATTTATATGTATTTATGTAAGTAGTTTATCATCTTTGCTTCAAATTAAAAAAAAAATATATATATATATATATATAAAAATATCTGAGGAGTTTCAAATGCAGCGTCTATGGGGCAGGACAGTAAATTTGACATTATTCTCTCCTCTGGCTGCCATCATTAGTGTCACATGTCTTATTTTTGCCATTTTCTGAAAGTCTTTATAACTACATAATTGAGATTTTCGTTTATTATTTGAGCAAATAAGATTGTAAAAAATTATTTGTTGTATTCTCCCATTCCAGGCGCTTAAAGTTTTCTCAACTATGACGAAGTGTGAAAAGGGTCTATAAACTCCAATTTATTTTATTTGCAAATAATGCACTATAAAATTTTTCATAAATCAGATTTCTTATTTTGTGTTTTCATCATTGTCTGAATAGTTTTATTTATTTTTATAGCTGTTATTATTTAACCTCAATTAATTTTACTTGTACTTCATTTTATTTTATTTATCTTAGTTTTATTTGTCAATTTAAATATGCTTAATTTTATTTAAAAACATTTTGTAGTCATTTATTTTAGTTTAATAAACTTTGTTTAGCGATGTTGTTTCATTTTACTTTGTCATTTTTAATATAATTTTTCTGTTTAATATATTTCACGTAATTTACCTAATTAGAATATAGAACTTTTTAAAAGTATCTATTTTATTTTAATATTTGCTTTATTTATCAAAAATCATTTTATTTAATTTTTGTGCCGTTTCATGTTATTTTACCTTGTTGAAAAACATTTTCTGCTTTCCTTTTGTATTTTATTTTATTTCATGCTATTTCGTTTCATTTGATCAGGTTTGGACATGAAATTCAAGGGTATCGTCCATCCCATAATAATATCTCCAACACGAGTCCCAGAATTGTTCAAGGTTAACCACAGATCAGAGGGTATGTGTTCATATTTTGAATCAATATACTATTTTAGTATTTTCTGCACCTAATATTTTCTGTTTTTATTTTCCTTCTTGGTTATTTTATTTGCTTTTTCAGTTTTATTTATTGTAATATGTATATATAATATTAAACTTTTCATTTCGGTTTTAATACTGAAGCTATAATAGTTTTAATTGTTTTGAATGCATTTATTTTATTTATTGACCAATGCAGATTTTATTCTTAATTTATTTTGTTTTGTAAGTTTCACAAATGAGATGACTGATGATGATTGACATTGATTTCACACAACGGTTGAACAAAATGAAGTAATTACACAAATAATGAATTATGAACAATTAATGTTAACATTTTTAAAGAGTTATCCTTGAATTAAACAGTTATTTTTATTATTATTTAACAAATCTTTTGACCAATTCATTAGGACATTCATTAAGATTAATTGCTTTAAACTAAAAATAAATCAGCGAGAATTATTATTATTTTTATTATTTATAGGTGTGTGTGTCGGAGCTGGATGTAGTATGTCAGATCTGAAGAGCGTGTTGGAGAAAACTATAAATGATTTTCCACCAGAGAATACACACACGTTTCGTGCTCTTCTGCAGCAGATAAACCTCGTTGGAGGACAACAGATCCGCAACGTGGCTGTAAGTGTAATTTATCCTGTATGTAAACATCACCATTAAAACATTCACAAATCTCATGTTTTTTTTTTTTTTTTTTTTTTACAAATTTAACTTTAAAAGTTTTACTATACAAAATAACTAACTTAAATACATTTTAGCACTGTATAGACAATTATTTGATTAATATTTTTTATGCTAATAGTATTCAACAATTAGGGGTCTTATTAAAATTAAACTGCTTGTATTACTTATTATTATATTATAATTTTTTTATTATTTATAGTATTATTGTGGGCAGCACGGTGGCTCAGTGGTTAGCACTGTCGCGTCACAGCAAGAAGGTCACTAGTTCGAGTCCCGGCTGGGCTAGTTGTCATTTCTATGTGGAGTTTACATGTTTTCTCGTGGGTTTCCTTTGGGTCTTTCGGTTTCCCCCACAGTCCAAACACATACGCTATAGGTGAATTGAATAAACTAAATTGGTCGTAGTATATGAGTGTTTGTGTGTGAATGAGTGTGTATGGGTGTTTCCCAGTACTGGGTTTGAGGCTGGAAGGGCATCCGCTGCATAAAACATATGCCGGATTAGTAGGCGGTTTATTCTGCTGTGGCAATCTCTGAAATAGAGAATAAGTCAAAGGAAAATGAACGAATGAATATTGTTATTTCTGATTTATCTTTGTTGTCGTATGTAGACACTGGGTGGCAATATTGCAAGTGCGTATCCAAACTCAGACCTGACCCCCGTGTTAGCTGCTGGCAGATGCACTCTTGTGGCTCTTTCTAAAGGTGACCAAACTTTATATTTATTTATAAATACTTTATATATTCAATTAAATCAGTTCTAGATTATATCCAGTAATTCAAAGCACTGCGAAATGTTTACATTTTGCTTAAATTCTAAATTCTGATATCTTCCTGACCTACATCTCACTTCTCAACGTAAATCTTCATAACAGATGGACGAAGAAGGCTGCCTATTGATAAAGACTTTTTCCTTGGATTTGCAAAGACGATTCTAAAGCCAGAAGAAATACTGTTGTCTGTTTTCATTCCAGCTACAAGACAAGTATGAAATTAACTATCAGCTGTTTTTTGAGCAATTCTTTCATGCATTTAATACAACATATCGAACTTTTTTGACAGAACGAGATTGTCCATGCCTTCCGACACGCCCCGCGCAAGGAAAACGCATTAGCCACACTGAATGCTGGGATGCGGGTTTGGCTCAACGACAACTCAAATGTGGTGAAGGAGATCAGTATTTACTATGGAGGAGTTGGAGCCACAATTCTCAGCGCAGACCATGCATGCCAGAAGATTGTAGGAAGGCAAGATGCAAATTCGTGTTTTTCTGCGTAGCATTAAAGGGCCATGAAAACCCCCTGTTTCAGCAGGGTGTTTTCACACCTCTACATTAGAAAAAGTCAGGAAAGTGGGCGTGTCTAGCTCTGTTTAGGGGGGAGTGTCGGAGGAGCGAAAAAAGCATGGTCTGTAAAAATTTGCATAAAAATGGGAGTGCTGGTTTGGGCACGCGCTGATTTTAACACAGGCAAAACAAACACAGACTCAGAGGAGAAAGACAGTGACTGTGTTTACATGGACATCAGTAATCGAATTATTTGCCAAATTATTAAATGGTGGAGTTTAACTGCAGTTTGGCTTTTTCATTCAGGAATTTCATTCATGCCCCTTGTGACAAATGAGATATTTGATTTGAGGAATAGCTGGAAGCGTATATTTTTTATGCAATGTTTGTTACCGCACGACAAATGAGAGAAAAAAATCCTCCGCATGCTCTGTAACTTAAATGCACTCGGTAGGTAGCGTCAGAAAGCTGAGTGTGTTATTCCTGTCACAAAATGCGGCGAAAAACCTCCACGACAGTAAGCTTGGTTGTGGTGCTTACACGTTTACATTCGGTAGAGCAACATTTACCATCCATAATATTGTAGTGATATTAACGTACGGTACACTTTATTAACTTAGAAATCATTTGACTAAGGTCCGTTTTTAAACACTGAAAGAGTACTGCTGACGATATGAATTAACTATGCCTCTGCATAAACAAACAAAGACCACTGATTGCTCACTTACCAAATCTGTAGAGACAGGACAATCAACAACAACTGGAGCTGCGTCTTTATTAAAAGGAGATGAGTGGCAAATCAGAATTTCACCATTTCCAGATGAGAAAAGCTCTCCGGTAAACAATGTTCCTTAGACACGTATTTCTGTCGAGCATCGCGTGTACTGTAATCCACAAGTAAGTCCAGCTGCGCTCTCATAGAGGGAAAATGAAAACAAAACCTTTACTGCAGCAAATTATAAACGCAACACTGACGACTCATATCTCCAAACAATTCATGTTCTCCCGCTTGGCAACACAACACAGCATCTCTCTGCCGTCTCAACACTGTAACTGGTAAAAACAGTCTTGGAAGCTATCATGCTTATAAATAAAGTTGCACCGCATACACAATAGAGCGCGCTGATTGGTTTGAACCAAGTCATACTCATAAATCAATGCGGCACACTCAGAGATGTCATAAGGTACTCCCTACAGACGTCCAGTCTACATGCTGAAATACACGCTAAGATCTCATGGCCGTGACGCAGCTTCTTAAATTACTTTCAAACCAGAAGTACGAATTTGCTCGAAATAACACAAAAACAACCAATTTTCACTTTTTTGTGAAATATATGTGTCCTAATAGTAGCAGTGTGGGACACATATACGACTGTCAACAGCTCAAAAAATGTGTTTTGGTGTTTAGTGACCCTTTAAAAAGTTTAGTTCCTTAAAGCAGTGTTTCTGCCCACTAACGCTGCATGTGTGGATATCTCCTTTTATCTGTCACACCCATTACAGGTCTCTCAGTGTCTGCTTATGAGCTGATGCTCTGAATCAGGTGTGTTTGGTTAAGGAGACACGAAAAATGCGCAGAGCTGGTGATCCTCCAGGAATGTGATTGAAAAACACTGTCTTAATGGGAGAGTTCAGCCCAAAATGAACATTTTTATACTATTTACTCTCCCTCAAACCTTTATGTGTTTCTTTATTCTGAAAGTAAAGTGAGTGAACTAAGTATTGTCAAGTATAAAGCTATAAAGTTCCAAGTGCACACACAAGTGAGAGGGCACACACACACACACACACACACAGTGGGCAGCTATCTTCCAGCAGCCGAGGAGCAGTTAGGGGCTAGCTACTTTGCTCAGGGGCACCTCAGATGGGTATCGAAGGTGGAGAAACTGCTGTTCATTCAGTCTCCCTATCTTTAATTCCATCCAGAACATTCAACCTTTCAAATACAAGTCCAACATTGTTTTTTCTTCTCTATCATTCTTTGTTGAAGGCCTTGGGAAGAGGCGACATTAAACGATGCGTACAGCGCACTGTTCGATGACGTCAAACTTGACCCTGCGGCTCCAGGCGGGAAAGTGGATTTCAGAAGATCCCTGACTTTGAGCTTGCTTTTTAAATTCCATCTACTCATCCTCCAGTATCTGAAGGAAAAAGTATGTTCCACTTTTGGAAATGGTCGTCACATGAACGTCAAGATTATATATTCTGTGTCCTTTTTTCTAAACAGGATGTGATTCAGATGGAAGTACCACAAGAGATGCAAAGTGCGATTCAACCTCTTCCAAAACGCATTCTACCTGGTTATCAAGAATTTCAGGTAGTGTGATGTTAATGTTACTTAATTAGGAATTTATACCTGCTATACCTGCTATAAGATGCATTAAGAGCTTTGGTTGGTTTTTAAGATCTTTGGTTGATCAGATTTAAGGCTATGACATGATACTGGAATAATGTGCGATGTTGTTGACATGTATTGCAACATTTCCCTAGAGAAATACAATTTTTTAAAATAATTTTTAAAATCATTTATTAATGCAACAATCACAGAAAAATAAACATGTAATAGGTGTTTTCTGTTGTTTTTAAATCTTATTTATGCTAGCAGTGTATAAAATATTGTATTGCTCAAAAACATTTTTTCATGATGCTCAGATGGGAATTTTGTGTTCGAATTCAGCTTGCAACAGTCATATACTCTTCCCTTTCTCTCTACCTATCATTTCTGTTCACTTACTTGATATAAAAGACCCTTTATACTTTATATAAAAGGTCCTTTTTATAAAATTTACCCTGCAGAGGATAATTAGCAGACTATGCGTTTTTATATACAGAATGTCTTGGAGGACCAGTCGGCTCAAGATCTGGTGGGCCGTCCAATGATGCACCGGTCAGCTCTGAGTCAGGCTACTGGAGAGGCGGTCTACTGTGATGATCTGCCACACACCTATGGTGAACTTGTCCTTGCCATTGTGACCAGCTCCAAAGCACATGCCAAAATCACGTAAGACACATTAATAAAGTCCTTACTGTCTTTGTTGTCATTTATGTTGATGTCTCAATTTATATTTGTTCGCTTGCTCCAGTTATTTATTTGATAAATTGAGCATTATTACTTATATGCAAACTGCAATAATTTATGGTTGCTTGTGAATTGGACACTAAAATGAACCCAGAAATGGAATAATTGAAGAACTCCATAATAAATAGTTGTGTTTTCCTCATTTCACAGTCATATTGACTTCAGTGAAGCTCTGAAGCTGCCTGGTGTTGTGGACGTAATCACTGCTGAAGACATACCGGGCAAAAAGTTCAGAACCTTCACCGGCTATGATGAGGAACTGCTGGCTGAAGATGAGGTCTCTGTGTTATTACATTATTCATGTGAAGTAACATGCTAATTAAATATGACAATGTCTGTCAACAGGCTAATTCATGTGTCTGGCATGCTAAACATGGTAAAACATATTAGAGGTATAGTAATAATTTATGAAACATGTTAAACATGCTAATTCAGGGTACCAGAGTTCTAAACATGCTTGAACCATATTAGCGACATGTTTATTAAATCTCTGAAACATTATTTTAAAATTCAGAGTTGGCTTTGTCAAGCCAGCATCAAAGTTTGTCATCAAACTTTACTGTAACCATGCTGATTCATAATTAAATGTTAATCATGTTTTTCCAATTCATTCAAAGACATTAGCAGTGCGCTAATTCATTCTAACAATATGTTAATTCACGCTTGAAACAAATTGCTAGCAAAACAAAATGTTTAGGAACATACCTGCAAAGTGATAATTCGTGTTAGAAACATCATGCATACTAATACTAATACTAAACATACTAATCTACTACTACTGTTACTAATTACATACTAATTCTCGTTAACTAACTGCCATCCATTCCAGAAACTTCCAGAACATGCTGGCAATGTGTCATTTCATATTAGGATTATATTTCATGCTAACATAAAACATGCTAACCATACTACATAACATGCTGTCAACATGTTATTTCAGGTAAACATTATATTTCATGCTTATATAGAACATGTTAACCATACTACAAACCGTGCTTTCAGCATGTTATTTCTTGTAAGCATTATATTTCATGCTAAAATAAACATGCTAACCATACTTCAAAAACATGCTGTCAACTTGTAATTTTCTGCTAGCATAAAACATGGTAATCATACTACAAAATATGCTGTCAACATGTTATTTTATGCTAACATAAAATATGCTAACCATACTACAAAATATGCTGTCAACATGTTATTTCATGCTAACACAAAACATGCTTACCATACTACAAATATGCTGTCAACATGTTATTGTATGCTAACATAAAACATGCCAACTATATTGCAAACATGCTGTTAACATGTTTTTTCATGTTAGCAAAATGCTAGAAACCTGTCAAATCCAACATGCTGATTCAGGTTAACAAAGGTTTACTTAATTATGCTAGCAACGTGCTAATTGACTTCCTCTGACCTCTTTGAGTAGCATCACACTTCACTTAACTTCACAACTTTTTTGTCCTCAGGTGTCCTGTGTTGGTCAGATGATCTGCGCTGTGGTTGCAGATTCAAAAGCGCATGCTAAACGTGGAGCGGCAGCGGTAAAAGTTAGCTATGAAGATCTACAGGATTGCATCTTCACTTTGGAGGTGAGAGGACTTATTCTAACTGCGTAATCCAACTGGATATTCTGTTTGGATCAAGATGCTCAGGTATCTTCTTTTCAGGAGGCCATCGAAAAAGAGTCTTTCTTCCTGCCTAGAAGACAGATCGAGCGAGGAGATGTGGAAAAGGGATTGAGAGATGCCGAGCAAGTGTATGAAGGTAACACTGGGTTACTTTATCCATTATTAAGCACACCTCCTGCTTGATTTCCTGATTCATGTTTTATTATGAGCTGCTTCGTGTTTCTTAGGGGAGATTCGGATTGGAGGACAGGAGCATTTCTACATGGAAACTCAGAGTTTTCTGGTCGTTCCAGTTGGGGAAGAGAAGGAGATGAAGGTTTATTTGTCAACTCAGCATCCTACATATACGCAGGTACGTTTTATATCTGCTCGATTACATAACGAGCTAACAATGAAATAAAAAGGCCTCAAAAATATTAGATACTTCAATTTATTTATTTATTTATTTATTTATTTATTTATTTATTTATTTATTTATTTATTTATTTATTGTGTGGATTAGGGGGGAAATCATCCATGTAGTTTTGATTTTAATACTGAAACTTAATTTAGATTTTTAGTGTATTTTATTGTTATTTTTGTTTTTGTTATGTTGTTGTTGTTGTTGTTGTTGTTGTTGTTATTATTATTATTATTATTTTATTATTATCTAAGATAGTAAAACTTAACGATGATAATAGTAATATTGATAATAACATTTTTAAATAATAATAATAGTAATAATAGATACTAGTTAATTATTATTATTATTAATAACATTGTTGTTATTATTATTATTATTATTATTATTACTATTATTATTGTTGTTGTTGCTGTTGTTGTTTTATTATTATCTGTGATAGTAATACTAACAATAACAATAATAAATCATAATAATTATAATAATAATAATAGTTATTAGTTAATCGTTATTATTATTATTATAGATAATAATAATAATAATAATAATGAGGGACGATATTGTCAGGGAAATTAAAAAGCTTAATTTCAGTGTAGGAGTCAATTTCTGTGCCATTTTTAAATAATTGTATTATTTATTTATTATTTTATTTTAAAATTTACTTTAAATTTAGCTTTTCTTATCAGATCAGGTACTTAAAAAAAGTTAAACTGTTTATTAAAAACAATTTTATTAAAAAAAAAAAAAGTTTATTTTAGGAGTCAGTAGCCAAAACTTTTTTTTATCTTATTAATTGTATTAATTACATAATTTTATTAATTTAGCTGTTTTATTAGTTGTTATAGTCATTTTTATCAATTTTTATTTAATGTTTTCATTTGATTTATGAGACTATTTTGTTTTAAATTACATTTTTATTTTATTTTTACAAATATAAAATAAAAAAAAAATACATGAAAGTTTTTTTTGTTTTAATTGGTTATAGGAGGCAGTTGCAGAAACATTGGGAATTCCATCCAATCGTGTTACTTGTCACGTTAAGCGATTGGGCGGAGCCTTCGGGGGAAAGGTCACCAAAACTGCCATTTTGGCCTCCATCACTGCAGCTGCCGCATGGAAGTGAGTTGAAATGCATTTACATACATACAGATAATTTTAAATTAAATTTTATTTATACAAAAATGTTTTTTTAAATGATTTTGAAAGACGACACATGGCTCAGTGGTCATCTGACAGCAAGTTTGAGTTTTGAGTTTAAGTCCCGACTGGGTCAGTTGGTGTTTCTGTGTGGAGTTTGCATGTTCTCCACGTAATCGCGTGGGTTTCTTCCGGGTGCTTCGGTTTCCCCCACTGTCCAAAGACATGCGCTATAGATGAATTGAATAAACTAAATTGGCCATATTGTGTATAAGTGTGTATGTTTCCTGGAAGGGCATCCGCTGTGTAAAACTTATGCTGGATAAGTTGGCGGTTCATTCCGCTGTGATGACCCTTGATGAATAAATGGACTAAGCTGAAGGAAAATAAATATATGAATGGTTATAAAGTGTTTGGTAAGAAAAACTCTCTGTCTAGAACTGGACGTCCAGTGCGATGTGTTTTGGAAAGAGGAGAAGACATGCTGATAACCGGAGGACGTCACCCAGTGTGGGGAAAATACAAGGCTAGTGGATATTCCATAAACTTGCCAGTCTGTATATACAGTTGAAGTCAGAATTATTAAATGTTTATTTTTTTCCCCCAATTTCTGTGTAATGAAGAGAATATTTTTTCAACACATTTCTAAACATAATAGTTTTAATAACTCATTTCTAATAACTGATTCATTTTATCTTAGCTATGATTACAGTAAACAATATTTTACTAGATTTTTTTCAAGACACTACTGCTTAAAGTGATATTTAAAGGCTTAACTAGGTTAATTAGGTCAACTAGGCAGGTTAGTTACATATCGAAAAATATAGCTTAAAGGGGTTAATAATTTTGACCTTAAAATGGGTTTAAAAAAATAAAAACGGCTTTTATTCTAGCCTAAATAAAACAAATCAGACTTTCTCCAGAAGAAAAAATATTATCAGACATACTGTGAAAATTTCCTTGCTCAGTTCAACATCATTTGGAAAATATATTTTAAAAAAGAAAAAGAAATTCAAAGGGGGGCTAAAAATTCTGACTTCAACTGTATATGTCAATTGTTTATATGTTGCAATGTTTTAACTAAGTTGGACTCCCCACCAACAGGTGGGATTCATGAAGAATGGAAGGATAACAGCAGCTGATTTCCAGTACTACGCCAATTCTGGAAACAAAGTGGATGAGTCCGTACTGGTGAGATGACTTCTGGAGACAAATCCAAATTCTCACATTCTCAAAAGTAGCTTTTTCTTCATCTCTGAACCGTAAACCTCCACTGCAGCAGCACTTGCATACAACAAAGTGCACAGTTTTATTCATAACTGTATTCTAAAGGTTTTACAGAGGAATTTGTTTATACTGTGTGATATTTGCGTGATTAGATGTACATTTTATGCTGACAAAAATTGCGAAGAAAAAACAATTCTGGCTGTTTTAAAGGTAAAGGTGCACGTTTATAGCTTACAGCTACACATTGGTACCTTAAAAGTAATAATGTGTACCTTTAGGGTATACTTTTGTACCTTTAATGCACTATGAGGTACACGTTTGTACTTTTTAGGCATTAATATGCACCTTTAATTTACAAATGTGGAACTGTTAGGTACAAAAGTGTCTTTTTTTGAAAGGTACCACCTCAGTGACAGCTGTTGTACCTTTATTTCTGAGAGTGTAGATGGTTAAAAAGAGACTCCCGAAAATCCTCTCTGTAAAAACCTTTGACTTTAATATGTAAACAAAAATGTCCTTACTTTTGTGCTAGAAATGTGTGCAAATTAGTATGTTTACTGAAATAGTGGCTTATTTGGACCACATTAGAAAACATGTTAGACAAAAAACGTTTGCAATTCTTAATGTAATCAATCAGCTGAGGAAGTATGGTGATAACTACTACTGTAGTTATGTTTTTTATCTGTTCAGTGTCTTGCCCTAAGAATTTGAGTTAACACCAGCATTCAAGATGATTCATAAAATGTCAGCACTATCAGCTTATAAGTCATAAGCTATCAGCACTTTGAGAGTCAAAACAAACATACAAGCAACACAAAATCAATACCTGTGGCTCCTGATGATGCATCGTGGTCTAGTGAAGTATGAATATTATTTTCAACATTAAATACTTTTAATCCACACCTTCTGCAAATGTTTCTCAGTGCTTTTATGGTGGCAAAGTTATACTGTGTCATTTTTATACTTTACTTTTCCAGGTCGCAGAGAAGATCCTCCTGCACCTCGATAATGCTTACAACATTCCCAACCTGCGCGGACGATCTGCAGCCTGCAGGACCAACCTGCCCTCCAACACTGCATTTAGAGGGTTCGGTGTGCCCCAGTGTATGCTGGTCATCGAGAGTATGATTGATGATGTGGCTCTTCAACTCGGACGTCTACCTGAAGAGGTTTGTGCCATGCAGGCACAAAATGAGATTTACGTTTAGCCCATTTACATCATACAGCTTTAATATATTATTAGAAATGATTATATATTTCACTAATGATCAAGTAAATGGACTGCTTTTAAAGATTATTAGCCCCCTTTAATTTTTTTTATTTATTTTTTAAATATTTCCCAAATGATGTTTAACAGAGCAAAGAAAATTTTCACAGTATGTCTGATAATGTATTTTCTTTTTGAGAAAGTCTTATTTGTTTTAAACTTATTTTGTTTTTGTCTTATTTTGTCTACAGAACAAACCATCGTTATACAATAACTTGCCTAACTAATATAACCTGCCTATTTGAAATAGTTAAGCCTTTAAATGTCACTTTAAGCTGTATAGAAGTGTCTTGAAAATATATCTAGTAAAATATTATTTACTGTCATCATGGCAAAGATAAAATAAATCAGTTATTAGAAAACAGTTATTAAAACTATTATGTTTAGAAATGTGTTGAAAAAACCTCTCTGTTGAACATAAATCGGGGAAAAAAAATTAACATTGTATCGTATATATATATATATATATATATATATATATATATATATATATATAAACATTCATTTATATATATATATATATATATATATATATATATATATATATATATATATATATATATATATATATATATATATATATACACACATCATTCATTTTCAATTATACTAGCATAAAAATAATTAACCGTGCATATTATAATTTTTTTTCATATTTATTTATTTCAGTTGTTGATGCTAATATTCTAATGACTATTTATTTATCATTCATGTAGCCGTTCATGTAAATCTGGGAATAAATATTCATTTCTTTGTCTTTATTCATGAATTAAGGTAAATATTTAAGTGAATTAAATAATAATAAATAAATAATGAATTAGATATTAAAGTAAATTAAAGTAATTATTAAAGTGAATTAAATAATAACAAATAATTAAATATTACAGTAAATTAAAGTAAAAATGAAAGTGAATTAAATACTAATAAATAATTAAGAAAATATTAAAGTAAATGTTAAAGTAAATTAAATAATAATAAATTATTAATTAAATACTAAAGTATATGTTAATATGTTTATACTAAAGTATAAGTTAATGTTAAATTGAATTAAATTATTAAAGTAAATTAAAGTAAATATTAAAGTTCAGATATAAAATGTATCAAAACTTTCTATATTAATTTTGTTAGCGCGCATTGTTAATCTTACAGTGAACAATTAATTTGTTTATCCACTGAAAAAAAGGTTTGTTTTGATAGTTATAAATCAAAATCGGACCATTTGCTGCAGTCCTTCTCTGATGATGTCAGTTTGACAGCTTGGGTGAAACTTGCTTTGCCACATCTCTCCAACCGATGAGAGGAGGAGCAAAAAATAAACATTGTTCTTACTCAATATTCAATTTCAGTTAAAAATACATTATCATACTGAAATAAAAAAAATAAAAAAATATTTTTCATTAATATAGCTTTTTTGCGCTGATTAATTATATTTACCTTTAATGCTGACAATTGCACTACACACTTGTACTTTTTTGCCATCAATATGTACATTTAATTTACAAATGTGGACCTGTTTGTTTATTAATTTGTATTTGTAATGATTATAGCGTCTTCTGATATAGCAGCAAACTTTTATTCACTTTCTTATTTCTTCATCTCCTATCATTTTACTTTTGCAGATCAGGGAGATGAACATGTACAAGCAAGTTTCCCTCACTCACTACAAGATGGAGTTTGACCCAGAAAACCTTGTCCGCTGCTGGAAGGAGTGTATGGAGAAATCTGACTTCAGTCATCGCCGTAAAGCTATCGATCTCTTCAACCAGCAGAACCAGTTCAAGAAGAGAGGAATCTCCATCATACCCATCAAATACGGCATTGGCTTTGCTGAGGGCTTCCTCAACCAGGTTTACCCTTCCCTAAAAACATGCTTTAGACAGTTTTAAACTTCTTAATAGTTGACCACCAGATGATTTATCTGTGTTTTTGTGTGTTTATACCCAAGGCTGCAGCTCTCGTGCACATTTATAAGGATGGATCTGTGCTGGTGAGCCACGGCGGGGCGGAAATGGGTCAAGGCCTACACACTAAAATCCAACAGGTACAGCTAGTGCTCAATGTATCATCATTTTTATGAGTGGATAAGAGCTAATAATACTTATCGTTGACTTTTGATTCCATGGTTGTGCACATATTTAAGGGTGTGAAAATCTCCTTGTCTTGTTTTTCCTACTCTGCACCAATGTTAGCCTCAAAGACTACAGAATACACAAGACATGTCACTCATATAGTTTTGAATGGGGAAAAAATGTCAAACTGTCCTGCTTCTGCCATTCAAATGCAAATCACACGTGGAGAATGACTTGAATGGCCAAAAACTTGTAAACAAAGCAGTCACTGTCATTTTGAGAGAAGATTTGCTTTTAGGAATAAGTTGGAAATTACGCCAGAAGAGCAGCGGGAACGGACGCAGCATTATTCAGAAAAAAAATTTATAATTGTACACATAAGCTGTTGATTTTCTCGGTAGTTACATAGTTTTACAGTATGATGTCTGATCACGTCCTTTAGAAATGGGACATTGTTTGCATTTAAAGAGCCCCTATTATACATTAAAAAGGGTCATATTTTGGATATATGGGTCTCCAACAACATACTGATATGCAGGCAAGGTTAAAAAACACTTTCATGGTCTTATCATATGAATTTATTTTACCTAATTATCCCAGCGACTCCCATATAAATCGTTCAGTGATTAATTTGTTCCCAATGTTCCCAAACCCCTCCTTAGCGTGAAGCTAATCTGCGCTGATTAGACTTATGACAGCCTGTTGTGATTGGTCGACAGCGTTCAGCACGGTTTGTCAAGCCCCTGGTTCCACAACATTCAGGTCACTTTCAAAAACCCACAATAGGATCTCGTTAAGGATGATTGTGTGTGTGTTATATCACGTCAATGCTGTAAATTAAATATTGTAAGTGCATGTGAGGCTCCAGCAAGGTTACCAGGTCAAAGTAAGTTTTCCAGCCCAACGATAACTCAAACCCACACAAAGATTTGCAAGAAAGAAAAATCTTGATGCACGTTATGAAAGAAGTCGCAACCCAAAACTTCATATTTTTTTATTCTTATAACTTTCAGTTGAGTTCAATAGCAGGAAAACCGTGGCCCTGGCAACATTGATTTTCATTATTGTTATTTATTCATTATTATTTTATTATTTACGTATTATTATAGCTGGGGCTCTCAACCACGTTCCTAGAGGACCACCAGCACTGCAAGTTTTGTATGTCTCCCTAGTCTGTCACACCCTATTCTGGTCTCTAAGCTTCTGTTAATGTTAAGGAAACATGGAATATGTGCAGAGCTGGTGGTCCTTCAGGAACATGGTTGAGAAACACTGATCTATGGTATGACTACAGATTTTTTTTGTTTGAAATACTGGTCATACAAATAGAAAGTAATTGAGAGTAAGTATTTACTGCAGGTGTATTTAAAAAAGGCTTAAACTTTTTCGACACAAGCTTAAAGTAGTAAAGCATTGACTCAAACTGTTATTTTAGTTGAGTTGACTAAACTACTCTCGATTTAGTCGACTATACTAAGTTAATTTCATGTTTTTGTGTGAAATAAAAGAAAGCAAATGTTCAATTAATGTTATAAAATTTTGTTAATTATAACTAGATTAAAATTAAAACAGTTCAGATGATTAAAATATGACTAGACTAACTGTGGGTTCACGTAAAATAAAACGCAAATGTGTGCATTTTTTCCAGATTACTTGTAGGATGTTTTGAATATTGTCTGCTCGAGATACATTTGATCTTCCTACATTTTTTAATGCAGAAAATATTTCCAGCATTTTGCATCATTTGCGATGGCCTGATGCAAATTCATCTCTGTTGAATCGACTTTGTATGTTATATACTCAAATAGTACGAGTTGTAATATCGATGTTTGGTGTTAAGTCAGCATGAGACTAATTCTAAATTTAATATCAAAACTTGCTGTATAAGTGAACATTGCTCGCAGCAAATTAGTTTTCGGGCTGATCTTGGTTGTTTTATCACAGGTGGCAAGTCGAGAGCTGAATATTCCTGCATCTTTGATCCACATTTCTGAAACCAGCACACAGTGTGTCCCGAATACCTGCCCGTCTGCTGCATCCTTTGGTACCGATGCCAACGGGATGGCAGTGCAGGTATAAACACAGCATTTTAAAAGCACCAGATTAAATTGGACAACAGAATTTGTTGATTTTTGGTCTGTAGGAGACAGATTTGATTTAAGATAAGGTTTTGATTGGACATTGTAAACTTTTAGTGCATTTTTGGAGTGTGAAAATCGTACTTTTACAGGATGCCTGCCAAATATTATACAACAGACTGGAGCCAGTCAGAAAAAAGGATCCTAAGGGGACATGGCAGAACTGGGTAAAGTGATCTAAAACGATTTGCATTTTTATAGCAAAATAAAGATGATTGATGCATTGATTAATGCTACGATACTCTGTAGTGATATGTATTTATACTGTGTATATATATATATATATATATATATATATATATATGCTTTCAAATTGTTCTTTTTTAAATCGAAAATCGTATCGAACTGTGACTTTAGAATCGAAAATGTAATCGAATCGAGGATTTGGAGGATTGTGACACCCATAAAATATATATACACACACACACACACACATACACATACAGTTGAGGTCAGAATTATTAGCCCCCCTTCAATTTTATTTTCTTTTTTTAAATTATTCCTAAATGACAAATGATGTTTAACAGAGCAAAGGAAAAAAAAAAAAAAAAATCACAATATGTATTTCTTCTGGAGAAAGTCTTATTTGTTTTATTTCAGCTAGAATAAAAGCAATTTTTAATTTTTAAACACCTTTTAAAGTACAAAATTTTTAGACACACACACACAGGAGAAGTTCAAAGGATTTATTGAACAGAAATAAATCAACAATTCTGCTCTTCTGGGCAGTAAGAAAACAGTCACTCCAAAATAACACAGGCAGTCAAAAAAAAAAAAAAAAGACCCTCCTCTGGCCGTTGTAGGACTGATCCAACTTAAAAAGACCCTCTTGGGATAGCAGTAGATAAGTAGGGACAGACCTCAGGGAGCCCGAGAAGATGAGACCTCACCCGATCGTGGACTGTGGGCAGAGCAGAGATGAGCCAGAGCACAGGTAAACGGATGATAAGTGGTAGACTAAACAATACAGGACTAGACGAGACAGATAGTAAATGTGTAGATATCTTGAACAGAGAGGATCAGTTGCACACGTCGCTCTGAAAACACAGAATCAATTAACTAGCACAGAATGAGGGAGAAGGGGAGACTGAATAGCTACAATAATCAGGGAGAACAGGTGAGAGGAATGGGGACGGGGAAACAAGCAAATTGATAACAGGTGAAACAGCATACAAATGATAATACACAAGAGGGAGACAGAGAAGTCACAAAAAACCCCGACAATATATTATAACTTTTTAAAAAAGGAAAATAATATTGTCTAAATTAATGTTTTTTATTGTTATTTATTATTTAAGAAGTATCCAAATTAATAATTAATCAGAATTTGATAAATTATTAAGCTTGTATGTATTTTATTGACATTTTATTAGTGTAATAAATTATTAATTTACTAAATTAATACAGTTGTTTTCTTAAAATGAAGTATTGTATTGACAAATGTTAGTATTTTACTCTTACTTCAATAGATTGAATCATTTTCATATATTACATTTGTTTATCATGCATGCCATCACTTATTTAATTTTTAACTAATATTTTGAACAAATGTATACAGTTTTAAAAATTAATTTTTTGTCTCTTTTATAAAAAATAAATAGTACTTTTACTTTTTTACTATAATAATATATAATATTATGTAATATAAAAATATATTGTGCTATAATTATCAAATTATCAGAGAAAGAATTTAATATATTTAAAAACATATATTAGATTTAAAAATGTTACAAATCTATGTAATATATTACTAAAAAAAATGCTACTGAAGGTTGTCATTGACTTAAAGTTCCTTTCTTTGATAAATGCCTTAAACTTTCATCTTTCATATTTTTGTATTTATGTCTTAACAGATTATGAAAGCGTTTTTGGAGAAAATCAGTCTGTCGGCAACAGGATATTACAGGTAAGCCATCCAGATTTCACTTAGAAACAACTTTTTTTCTTTTTCTTTTTTTTCTAAGTTTAGCAGTAATAAACAAATGCTTCAAAACAGACAAAACAAGGAGTTTCTGTTTGATGTGTCTAATTAAAGAAACATTTTGTCTGTTTTCAGAGGTCATGATCTGGACATGGACTGGGAAAAGCAGGAGGGAAGACCTTATGCTTACTTTACATATGCAGTTTGCTGCAGTGAGGTGGAGCTGGACTGTCTGACCGGAGAGTACAGGGTAAATCCAGATAAATGCTGATGATTTTGGTCATATACACACTCTGATTATCACTGTAAAACCTATTTAACATACTGCATCTTTTCCTTATAGACCTTGAGGACGGATATTGTTGTTGATATTGGCAGAAGTATAAATCCGTCCATCGATATTGGTCAGGTAGGATTTTATATACAAATTAATTCTTTCTAGCAACAAATGTATACTAGATTACTGTATATATGTTTTAGCGCCCCCTTGTGACAGATACAAGAATAGATTTTAAGTTTTTACTATTCAAGTTTATTATATTATATTATATTATATTATATTATATTATATTATATTATATTATATTATGTTATGTTATGTTATATTATATTATATTATATTATAGTACCTAAATGTGCACTATTTATCTATCTACACTTGATGTAATTAATAAAATACATTATATTATCTATCGATGTGTATACACGTGTTTTATACCAAAACATTTAGTTGTGATTAATCATTTTGCATGAAAATACATGATAATAATAATAATATTAAATATTACGTTAGCACCAAATCATCATGTTACTACAAACACTGAAGGTGTATGTAACCCTTAAGTAATTATGCTGCAAAATCAGCTTTCAGTCATTGAAATAAATGACATTTTAGAGTATGCTGATGTAGTAATCAGCTGTTTGTCATACTTTCATAAAAGTTCTAGTTTTAACACATAGTAAAACAAAGATTTTTCTAGTAATTTCAGACTATATATGAATACACATCACATGCATGTGTGTGTTTGTTAGATTGAGGGAGCGTTCACGCAGGGATTGGGTCTCTACACCATGGAGGAGCTGAAATATTCTCCGTCTGGTGTTTTGTACACACGTGGCCCAGGCCAGTACAAGATCCCAGCCGTATGTGACGTCCCGCTCAACTTTAACGTCTATCTTTTAGCCGGCTCATCCAACCCTCATGCCATCTATTCCTCAAAGGTGATTCATTCAAACATTTATTCACATCTAAAGCAAGAAATGCGTGAAAGGTTCAGGGCTGCACATCAGTTTTTTGGGTGACTATTTGAGCAAATACTTGATTAATAGTGGCTCACTTCCATGTGCTTACAACGGACTTTTATTTTTCTTTCATCCTTCAAGTCACAATCATAGCAAAGTTGTGCTAATGTATTATGTCTTTTGCATTTGATTCACACACAAATCTGAAGCCTACTGACACCTCAACTTACAATCAACTTTATATTCATAACACATCTTGTATATTTAAAAAGCACATTATTTTACACAGCTAATGAAACTTTTTTTACACATTTGTAATAATTATCCTAGCAGTCATGCATGATTTTGTGGTAACTTAAGTAACAAGGCTCTGAATGCCAACCTCACTGGTATGCAAAACAGTATTTTGGAGTATTAATCCTAAATGCACACCTACCTACAACACAGTCAAACAGTGTTGCCCCTTGTGGACAAACTAATTAGTGCAAAATCAATTCAATGAACATTCTAATGGCCAGTTTCCACTGAGTGGAACGGTACGGTTCGATACGCCTTTTGACAGTGGAAACGGTCGCGAAAAGCGTATCGAACCGTACCGTTCCACTTTTTCGGCACCCTTTTGAAAGGGTACTAAAACACGAAAAAGGGTACCAAAAGGTGGAGCTACACGCATAGCTGAACGCTGATTGGTTACACAGATACCGCCATGTTATAAATACACAGCCGAGACATTACATTGTAATACTATATGCATACAATAACGAGCGAAAAGCGAGAATGAAGTGCGAACAAACAAAGGAGAAGCCCGACAACACACAGGAGCAAATTGTTTCAGAAACCTAAATCACGAACAAACTGCCAAGTTTATCATCGCCTTCTGGACTATTATGAACTCGGAATGACAGAATTACTCTCTAACAGAGTTTACATGTGCTGGTGAAGATTACAGACACAGATGAGAGGTTTGCACTGACTGTGGGTTATGTTGCATGTTGTTTTTAAACACAAATAAGGGCTAAATGTCTGCTCTATGTAGTTTTTCTGCCATTAGTAACATTTCAGAGACTGTAAGGGGTTATATATGTTCATATATACACAAGTGTTTATGTGTATAAAGCATCTGTTTTGTGAGAAGTGCTTCTCATATGATTTGTGAACGACCTGTACAGCTTTTCTGTAGACATTTATTCGAGCGAGAATGACGTCTACCGAAACTTTCTGTCGTTCACCACGCCCACCAAAAGGCTACCCTTGGTAGTGGAAACACAAGCCTGATAAAGGTGACCCATACCGTATTGTGTCAGTCAGTGGAAACAGGCCATAACATTGGTTTAACTATGGATCATCTGAAAAATATGTTTTTGGCAACACTTCAGTTAAAGTACCAATTCCCTCTAGTAAATAGTGACGTATTACATGCCTATTATTAAAATATTGGCTGTTTATTAGTACTTAGAAAGTATG
Source organism: Danio rerio (assembly GCF_052040795.2). Classification (NCBI taxonomy): domain Eukaryota; kingdom Metazoa; phylum Chordata; class Actinopteri; order Cypriniformes; family Danionidae; genus Danio; species Danio rerio. The sequence goes on from NC_141042.1 coordinate 14,611,544, forward strand.
ATCTTATTCTATATTTCTAATCCTACTCAATACCTAAACCCAAATGCGACCTTAATAACTGTGCATTTAAAAATGATGTACATAGGTGTTGAATCTTTTGGTTCACCTTCTGTGATTTTTTTTATTTCCTTTTTCACCACAGCACTAAAAACTAAAAGTAGTGGAATAAATTTAAACATGAATTTAGAATCACTAATCTTGGCCTCTGAAATGATGCTGATTTGTCCTGTTGTGTGCATTCAAGATACTGATTGGCTCACAAATAGACCCTTATTGAACCAAGCTAGAGTTTGACGTTAATGGAATTTTTTGTTTGTTTGTTTTTGACAGTTTAAAGGCACAGTATGTAGTGTTCGCCACTAGAGGGCGCTATTCAGAACAAACAGTGGTGTATTCATGGGTGAATTATGTTTGTGGATCACTTAAAGTATTCTAAATGTATTTTCATATACAATTGACACTAGAATTATTAAACCCCCTTTGATTTTTTTTTTCTTTTAAAGATTATTTAAATTAGTTATTTATATATTAAAAATTTGTTCCTAGATTATGTTTAATAGAGCAAGAAAAATTTTACTGTATGTCTGATAATTATTATTATTTTTTATCTGGAGAACGTCTTATTTGATTTATTTCGGCTAAAATAAAAGCAGTTTTTAATTTTTTAAAAACCATTTTCAGGTCAAAATTATTAGCCCCTGTAAGCTATTTTGTTTTTTTTTCAATTGTTGTTATACAATAACTTGCCTAATTACCCTAACCTGCTTAATTAACCTAGTTAAGTCTGTAAATGTCACTTTAAGCTGTATAGAAGTGTCTTGAAAAATGTCTAGTTAAATATTGTGTACTGTCATCATGGCCAAGATAAAATAAATCAGTTATGAGAAATGAGCTATTAAAACTATTATGTTTAGAAATGTGCTAAAACAAATTCTCTCCGTTAAAGAGAAATTGGGGACTGAAATAAACAGGGGGGCTAATAGTTCAGGGGGTTTAATAATTCTGACTTCAACTGTATAAATATCGGTTTTCTGGAATATCATGTCTGTTTCAGACATTAAAGTTCAGTGAGTTTTATTTTTAATGGAACATAATTTTAATTCATGGAATATTAGGCCTTTTGTTCTTTATATGTAATTTCCATTTATCAAAATGTATTTTGTATTACATGTGTTTTTTGTTTAATATTTCACATGTCATTTTTTAATGCAGTCTATAAGGAGGCAACAAAAAAAACACAGTTTTCGGTTTTAGGTCACGTTTCGGTACAGTTTGGTATATAAAACAGTATGTTGTGCAGTATGCAGTAAAAAAGCACTGTCAAATAAAAAGAAAATACTCTACAAGCAAAAAATAAATAATAATAAAAATACAAAATGAATACATTTTTGCAAAAATAATACTAAAGTAAACAGTGCTTTTAATGTTTTTCATGTACCCAACAGTAGGTTAAGGGAGCGATTTCCCCCAAAGTGTCGTTCCAGCATGGTGTTTCCATTCTCTTCTTTGCGAAACATGGGTTACCTTCGTGACTGGAAGGTTTTCAGATACATAAACTGAAAAATATAATCAAATGTAATACTGCATAGTTCATATAATTTTCGCTGTATAAATTACATAAATGTTAGCCAGCACTGAGCTAGCTATTCAGTCAAGTTGATTTTTGTTTTTTGATTAATATTAAAAACCACAGACAGCAGGAATAGTTCTGTTTTTAGTTTAAGATGTAGCTCAATAGGAAAGTCACAGACAACACAATTTCCCGAAAGTTTACATTCCAAGGCACAACTGCTCATCAAGTTGGACAGGTGGACATAATTATTGGTCATAACTGAGTCATACCCTTGAGAAGCAAGACTTGATTTGCGCAACATAAGTTTCATTCACGTCTTTAGTTTGTGGCACTTCTCAGATCTCCTATGCATGGCATAGAGTTTTGCTTCTGTGCTTCTAGATCAGTGTTTCCCAACCATGTTCCCGGAGGACCACCAGCTCTGCATTTTTCCTTGTCTCCTTAACCAAACACACCTGATTCAGATGATCAGCTCATTAGCAGAGACTGAAAGACCTGTGATGGGTGTGACAAAGGAGACATCCAAAACATGCAATGTTGGTGGTCCCCCAGGAACTTGGTTGAGAAACACTTTCCTAGACCACACATGCTCATGCTCTGACATGCGGCTCACATTTTCATTTTCACGTGAAAGTGCCCTTAACTTTAGTGCTCACTAATAGGGCATTTTCTCGTGGGGAGCCGTGCTTCAGCACATAGACATACATTCTAACATGAACAGTTACTTTATTGAGTAAACAAGGGACTAGGGCAGGGGTCACCAATCTCATTTCTGGAGGTCCGGTGCCCTGCAGGGTTTAGCTCCAACTTGCCTCAACACACCTGCCTGGGTGTTTCAAGTATACCTAGTAAATCTTTGATTAGCTTGTTCAGGTGTGTTTGAATAGGGTTGGAGCTAAAATCTGCAGGACACCAGGACTTCCAGGAACAAGTTTGGTGATCCCTGGACTAGGGCAAATGCAAAGTACAGTTTTTAAATTTGAATGCAAAAAAAAAACAAAAAACACTGAAAAAAATGCAATATTTATATGCTTATCGAACTGTGGATGTTGTATAGGCATCCGTAGTAGCGTTTATTAGGTAGTATAAGAGGATGCTGACAGAATTGAGTACTTGTAGTTAATTAGGTAGCTCGCTAATCACTGTTTTGATCGGATTTATCGATTTTAGTCTCATATTAATCATAAAACATGCATTTTTCCTGTTTGTCTGCTCTCTGCTCATTATAGATCAGGGAAATTTAGCTTTTTGTAAGTGAATGTCAGCAAAAGGTTAGGGAATTTGATGTTTGGCTTACAGTCAGAACAATGGGGTATATGCACATGGACAGCCCAAATGCTTCCATTAAACTGCCCAGCCATTATAAAAAATCAGCACATTTAAGATCTGAATGTGATTTTTAAAGATTTCTTTAAAAATCTGCGATCTTCACTGTCTGATTGATATATACAAAATAAAGTGGGCCTCAGACCAGAAAAGAAGCACTATGCCATGTCTTTAAAATAGGGAAATTTATTTTACCCCAGTATTTTCAATGGAGCTTCTGAGCTAGCCTGCTGCTACTGACGGCGCTTGTGTTTACATGGTCTTTCATCTCGTTTTACGCTTGAACAGCTAAATGAATGCTCAATAATACTTAACTGATTATAGTTTAATGGCATTACAACATCAATGCTGTAAGAGGAACCATTTGAAATTAAAATTCGTCAGAAAAACCTTTCACCGGAAGTTTAACATTGGCTAAAAAACTGTGCTATATCTCACTGTTCTAGTGTTTCTTTGTATATTTTATCATAAGTTGTCACATTTTCATAAGTTTTATCATAATGTGTTTTTTGTTTAATATTTCACATGTCATTTTTTAATGCAGTCTATAAGGAGGCAACAAAAAAACACAGTTTTCGGTTTTAGGTCACGTTTCGGTACAGTTTGGTATATAAAACAGTATGTTGTGCAGTATGCAGTAAAAAAGCACTGTCAAATAAAAAGAAAATACTCTACAAGCAAAAAATAAATAATAATAAAAATACAAAATGAATACATTTTTGCAAAAATAACACTAAAGTAAACAGTGCTTTTAATGTTTTTCATGTACCCAACAGTAGGTTAAGGGAGCGATTTCCCCCAAAGTGTCGTTCCAGCATGGTGTTTCCATTCTCTTCTTTGCGAAACATGGGTTACCTTCGTGACTGGAAGGTTTTCAGATACATAAACTGAAAAATATAATCAAATGTAATACTGCATAGTTCATATAATTTTCGCTGTATAAATTACATAAATGTTAGCCAGCACTGAGCTAGCTATTCAGTCAAGTTGATTTTTGTTTTTTGATTATTATTAAAAACCACAGACAGCAGGAATAGTTCTGTTTTTAGTTTAAGATGTAGCTCAATAGGAAAGTCACAGACAACACAATTTCCCGAAAGTCTTTAAAATAGGGAAATTTATTTTACCCCAGTATTTTCAATGGAATGGATTTTTTGCTTCTGAGCTAGCCTGCTGCTACTGACGGCGCTTGTGTTTACATGGTCTTTCATCTCGTTTTACGCTTGAACAGCTAAATGAATGCTCAAGAATACTTAACTGATTATAGTTTAATGGCATTACAACATCAATGCTGTAAGAAGAACCATTTGAAATTAAAATTCGTCAGAAAAACCTTTCACCGGAAGTTTAACATTGGCTAAAAAACTGTGCTATATCTCACTGTTCTAGTGTTTCTTTGTATATTTTATCATAAGTTGTCACAGAAGAGTCCACTCTCAAAAATTAAGGCACTTAATTTGTTACTGGCCTGGTACCTTTTTGAAAGATACAAATTTGTACCTAAAAGGTCCATATTAATACCCTGAAGGGTAAATAATAGAACCTAAAAAGTACAAAATATTCTTCTCAAAGTTTTAGGTACTCAAATATTCCTCTGGGGTACCAATTTGGACCCTTCAAGTACAAATGTGTACCTTTTGAAAAGGTACTGTACCACTCCAGTGACAGCTCACGTACCTTTATTTCTGGGAGTGTAATGCATGTTTATGACAAATATGTCCCAAAGATCTTAATGGTTTTTGTTTCTGGTGTATTTTCTCCCCTTGTTTTAGGGGATCGGTGAGCCGACGTTGTTCTTGGGCAGTTCTGTGTTCTTCGCTATTAAAGACGCTGTGACTGCAGCCCGAAAAGATGCAGGTTTAACCGGTCCGTTCCAGCTGAACAGCCCTGCCACCCCAGAGCGGGCATGTCTAGCCTGCGCCACACGCTTCACAAACATGGTACAACAATAAAAGTAGCCATTTCAGTGTCATGTTTAGAGTCCAAATATAGATAAATGGAAGCTTAGATGTAGATTAATATCATTGGCATGTTATTTGATTGTAATATTAATCAGTTATTGTCATTTTTTTTTGTTTTCGGTAGGTTGTTGCACAAAACGAACCTGTGTCAACTTCTGGACCAGCTCGGCCTTGGGCGCTGGACATATAAAACCATAATCTTCATCTAACAATAATATAATATTTTAATCTCTTGATTAAACACAACCAACAATATTAATCTACTAAAACAAACAAAAACAAACAAAACAACACATTTTGTGCTCTGCATGCAATCACGACTCAAGAAAAATGAATAATTATTCAAGTTTATTATCAACACTCTTTAATATCATCTCACATGCATAAGTTCACTTTATATATCATAATAAAATGTGAATTTAGTTATTTCACTTCCTGCTAATGGTTATTCAAGCACATTACATATTGTTTAACTGCATAATAACATATATTAAGGATGCTAGAACATATAGTTCTGGACAAGCTAAAGGCTTTTATAGGTTGATGGTTTATAACTAGCAACAGGTCAAAGTCTCAATGAAAATGATGTGTCAGCTTGTTTGTGTGAGGTAATAAAGCTGATAATGATCTGATATGTTTTTCTTCACACGTTGATGGCCCACGGTTTGGTTTTTACTTTCTTGTCTTGTGGAATCTGTGTGGGGGGGAAAGTTTGTATTTATTTGAAAAAGTCAGATACAATATGGTATAATACATGTATTAGACAATAATATGTGACCCTGGACCACAAAATCAGATTGAAATTTATAAATCATCTAAAACTTCTTCATCTTCCATTTATGTATACCTTTATATAAGATAGGACAATGTTTGGCTCAAATAGGACTACTTGAATATCTGGAATTTGAGGGTTTAAAAAAATCTAATACTGAGAAAATTTTCCAATTTTTCCAAATTGCCCAAATGAAGTTTGTATCATTGCATATTATTAATCCAAATACTGAATTTTGTTGTATTTATAGTGTAAAATGATCTCTATTTAATACTTAATAAATGATAAAGAATTTGGTTAAATAAAAATATAAAATCAATAATTTTGATGCATACAATGTAATTTTGGCTATTGCCAAAAAAAAAACTGTGCAGCATAAGATTGGTTTTGTGTCCAAGGTTTTATATAGTAAATAATTAACTCATATCAGCATTTTAATGTCATTATATATAATGAATATATACTGTATGCCAGGGCTGCACAATATATCGTTTTAACATCAATATCGCAACGTCATTCGCAATAGTCACATTGCAGGATATGAAATGTTGAGTTTGCATTATTATCATTTATCATTTGCATTTGATTTTGATGCATGTGATTATTTAATGATGTTAAAAACATAAGATATAAAAAACTGTACCATTTGTTACTGGATTAAAGAAACTGGTTCCATTTTATTGAATTATTTTTATCATTCAGGCACTGTTAAGACTCTGGAAACGACAAAAGTTGTATGGTGAAACTGTAGTCATACCGCAATGTATAATCGCAAACTAAAAATATCACATTACTAAATTCTTCCAATATTGTGCAGCCCTTATATATACTCATTCTATACCCACCATTCTGGTGAAGCAGTCTTCACAGGCCATGCGTATCTTCTCTGCAGTGGCAGGAGAAGAGAAAGAGAAACTTTCGCTCAGGCCTCTCTCTTTCCGTGCGGCGGCAATCGCTTCTTTAATGGCGAAGAATAAAGTACAGCCAAAAAATACTGGGGGTTCTCCAATGCCCTGAAACATGTAACAACAGTGCTCTTGTAACCTGTATTACAACAATAAAATTTTCACTGTACAAATACACTCAATGGAACGTTATTAGGTGCAGCCGTTCAACTACTCATTCATGCAAATATCTGATCAGCAATTAAGGATAAGGCTACAGTTCACATTGGACAACAAAAGACTTCAAAAAGGCTTGATTTCTGATACAGCTTTTGGATGATAGAGTCTGAATTTGGTGTGATCAACACAAAAACATGGATCGTTCCTGCCTTCCCAAATATTCAGGCTGTTGGTGTTAAAGTGTGGAATCTTTGGACCCTTTAGTACAAACTAGGCATCATTTAAACACCACAGCCTCCATGAATAATGTTGCTAACTACAGGCCCGGATTGGCTAATCGGGAGGACCGGGACTCTCAGCAGTCTCACTTATTTCTTCTATTTATTTATTGAACCATAGCTTCACTCTTTTTATTCATTATTTTGCCGCAGCGCCACTCTTTTTATTTATTTTCTCGCAGCCCCGTGAGAAAAATGCAGCCTGCAGGTTAACTAACGTTAATGATGATGATGTAATGTAACTATCGACCCCAAACAGCGGCACCTTAGTAAATATAAGAATTCGAATAAAATGAATAATACACCTGCTCAATGAAAATCAAATGATTCACTACATTAATAAATCTGACATAACTTGGTCAGAAATCTAAAAATGGGAGAAAAATACTGAGCCGTCAAAAGAAAGTAGTGCTGTGTCTTAAGGGTCGCAAGTCTTAGTTAGTTTTTACATTCACAGTAGGAGTGCCATTGTGGTCCAGTGGTAAACACATTGCGTTTCAATGCCTTGGACCTGTGTTCGAATCTCACCTGAAAAAAAAATTTATTTTTATTTTTTTCATTTTTATTGTTAAGACATATAATACTGTTAGGGCTGTTGAACATTTGAATTTCTAAAGCAGCTGTTTTCTTGAAAAAGACGTGATAGTGCCATTAGAAACTGAATTGAAATCAGTCGTGAACTGAGGTGGGCCGGTCTGGCTTGAAACTCCAGGGCTGAAAATGAGTCCCACTCCGGCCCTGGCTGACTACACTTATCCCTTCATGACCACTATGAATTGAAACTTTTGTTCTATTTGACTCACTGAATGGAATCTGCTTTAGGCGCAAATGTTTAATGCAATGTATAGTTTGGCGCATAAGTCTAATTTGCATCTTTGGCTGGAAACATAGCTGGAGATATGCTCTTCTTGTGATCTTACAGCAAGAGGGCACTAATCACATCTAAAATCATCTCAAAGTGGTTTCTTAAATATGACAATGAGTTCTCAATCCAATTGAGGACCTTTGGGATGATCAAGACTGGCATTGTGTATGTGTAGCAGACCAATCTGAAGCAACTGCATGACACCATTCATTTCCTTGTCGGCTTAGTCCATTTATTAATCCGGGGTCGCCACAGCGGAATGAACCGCCAATTTATCCAGCAAGTTTTTACGCAGCGGATGCCCTTCCAGCCGATACCATCTCTGGGAAACATCCACACAAACATTCACACACACATTCATACACTACGGACAATTTAGCCTACTCAATTCACCTGTACCGCATGTCTTTGGACTGTGAGGGAAACCGGAGCACCCGGAGGAAACCCACGTGAAGGCAGGGAGAACATGCAAACTCCACACAGAAACACCAACTGAGCCGAGGTTCGAACCAGCGCCCCAGTGACCTTCTTGCTGTGAGGTGACAGCACTACCTACTGCGCCACTGCCTGAATCGTAGGCTGTGAATCAATGACATGCTGAAATATGCCAATTCTGAAGGCACAAGGAGGTTCAAACTGGTACTAGCATAGTGTTCCCAACTGTAATAAAACAGCTGTGAACTGTATATCTTTGAAAATACATGCAATATTTAAAGTAAAATAGGTTGAAAACTACTGATGTGGCCTGTCCAGAAGAGTACTGAATTCACAGAATTCTGTTGATTCGCTTGTCTGCGATTTAGTCACTAAGTGAAGTTTATTCATAAACTAATTTCGAGAGGATCACTGGCTTATTATTGCTTGCAGCTGGCCCCGCATTATCCAATTTATGATTCATTAATCAGGCGATTCCTAAGCCACTATAAATACTCTAAGTTCCATATGACAGCCATCTTCGATTTGAAGAATTCCCCCTTCCACCCCTACTCCTCCTCCTTTCCTAGATGGGTGGCATGGTGGCCCAGTGGTTAGCACTGTAGCCTCACAGCAAGAACGTCACTGGTTCTAGTCCTTACCAAGCCAGCCGACATTTCTGTGCGGAGTTTACACATTCTCCCCGTGCTTACGTGGGTTTCCCCAGGGTTCCCCGGTTTCCTCCCACCTTCCAAAAACATGCAACTTAATTTATTTGACTAATCCAAATTGGCACCATAGATATGCCTCTATTAAGTAGTTATCTCTTAAGAGCAATCACTATCTGTTCATTAGCTATTACAGCAGGAGAGTTCTCAAGATCTACCTGAGCTCAAACTCCCCTCTCGCCTTGCAAACGGGAGCCCCGGGCTGGAGGATTTTATGAGCTCAGGGCTCTCTCCCAGGACAGCATGCCAAACAAGCTTATTAATCAATCATCAGCTAAATGAACTCTTAAATAGGTAAATATCACTATTCGTTAAGCATTAAATAGCTTTGGTTTTATTACCGGATAACTGTTGATGTACATTGTTGTTCCTTTTTTACCTTTGAGGAGTAGATGGCATGAGGATTGTCTGCATTTCTCAGGAGATGGACATTAATTTGAGGAGGGACGTCACACAGAGCTGGAATTTTGTACTGCGACGGTCCTCTGGTCAACAAAACACCCTGCGGAGAAAACTGCAACTCCTCTATAGTATAGAGTCCAATCCCCTGGACAAAACCACCCTCAACCTGCAAAAACACATATTTACTAACTGCATGGTGACTGATTTTCCAAACAATCTTAGTTTTATGGCTAAAAAATGTCAGGTATTTTTCTGGAATATTATTCAGAAACAGTTGGCTTTACAACTCCCTGAAGTAAAATCAAACGTACCTGTCCGACGTCCAAAGCAGGATTTATGCTCCGACCAACATCCATCACAATGTCAGTCCTAATGTTCTGTAAAGTGATTTCACAGTCCACAAAACTTGATATTCAAATTGAGAACGTGCACAACGACTTTGGAAATAACTTCATAAATCTTAACAGCAAAGTCATTAATGCATTCCCTAGCCAAATCATATTTATGAGCAAAGAAGATTTAAAAGACAAGCACCTTGTGATCTCCTGTCAAGCAATCAATTTCCACCTCTGAGCAACAGGCCCCAAAAGTAAAGTAATAGTACGCATTGCCCTCATTCTTCTCCCAGTCAACGCTGGTGTGGGGGCCCCTGTCATGAACAAATCATTGCTTTGATTTATTTATTAAGACATATTCATTCAACTCACAATCAGTGGAACTATTTTGTTAGATGTTCAAACATTTTATCATGTGGCTACATGTTGCTTCAAGATTGACCACTTACATAAAGAAACCAGTTGCTGACAAACTAATCTTCTGGCAGTAAGCTTCCACCACCTGGGAACACAACAGAAGGTAAGTAATTCTCTTTTTGTTGTCCGAATTAGCATTCATAAGTCAGTTTGTGGTTTCTTACTAACCAGTTTTTGCCATGTGTATTGGGGATGTTTCTTAATGAGTGGCTCTAGACGTCTCATTAGTTTCTCACAACCATTCTGTGTGAAAATTTGTACAATTTTAGTCACGAAATGATGCATAAATACCAGAAAGTTGGCAGTTTTTATACCTTGACCGCCATCCCAACAGCATCTGTGCCGAAAGATGCAGCGGATGGTGCAGCATTGGGCACATTTCCAGTACAAGTCTCTTTGATGTGGATCGAGGACATTGGAACCTTCAGAATGCGGCTTGCTATCTAGTTTGAAGAGTAGGATGAATGTAATTTTAATGTTCATTTAACATTATTTGGATGCAATGTTTGGCATTAAGTCTCAATGCACCTGTATGGCTTTGGTGTTGATACCTTGACCCATCTCAGTTCCTCCATGAGAAATCACAACTGATCCATCTTTGTAGACGTTCACCAATGCTGCTCCCTGAAATTTCCAAAAAATCGTAAAGATTGGATATTAATATAGTTGTATTTCTAATGTAATTGAAGCTCCAAACCAAACTGAAAATGTGCACCTGGTTATAGAAGCCCTTCGAGAATCCGATTCCAAACTTTATAGGGACAATGGAGATCCCTCGCTTCTTCCAATGGTTGTGGGCGTTAAACTGCTCGATGTACTGGCATCGTTGGGTGTAGTTGGACTTCTCTAGACACTCGTTCCAGCAGCGCACCATATCATGAGGGGAAAACAGCTGCTTGTGGTGGGTAAAGCATTTCTCCTCCTTGTACAAATTAATGTCTCTCACCTGTGTAGTTAGAAATGTGTTTGCATTACATTTTCGCAGAGTGGAATTTGAAAATCCCAACATTTTTCTCATGAGTGGTAGAGATGGTCCAATACCCTTTTTCCATTCGGAAAGGCACTTCCGTTTTTAGCATAGAAAGGGTTTTTCAGACATGTAATTCCAACTAGGCAAAACTGTATCGACACTCCAAATGTGTAATAAAGTCGCAAAATTTTACAAATTTGATTACTTTCGATTTGTTTAATTAACACAACCAAACATTGTAGTTTCTGTCAATGCTCATGCATAGGTGGGCTAGGCTTACTGAAGCCATTGTGTTCATGTTGCTCATATTTGTCCAACCTGCTGATTTACTGGCTGGTTGGTCCAATATGAAATATCCCAGTCCCAAACAGGGGACATTAAATTAGTCCTTTGTTTCTTCTTCACTGTTTTAAAATGTTCAGACTTCCTGTGTTTGCATTTTGAGCGAAGGTATTATCAAAGGCAAGCTAGCGGGCATAACTACTGGCCCTGTTTACACTGCCAGTTAAATGTGACCCAATTCCGATTTTTTGCTTATATGTGACACAGATTGGATCTGTTCTTTGACCATGTAAACACAAAAAAAAAACGCATGTTTCGGATATTCAGAGAACGGTTTCAGGCCTCCTTCATACAGTATGTGGAAATAAATCAGATCGGATATGTGACGATGCGACTGTCATGTAAACGGGCAAATCGGATTTATTGAGGCATTCCGTTCTGTACACCAATAAACTTGCGACAATGTGGTGCTTCTCCGTGGTTTATTGACAGAAAGAAGAGTGTGTGTGGAGATGCTGATGCGGTAAACAACATCAGAGGAAACACAGAGGAGGAAAGTGGTCAGTCGCCACAATTTGCTCCCACCAGACCTGAGATCTCTCTCGTACCCACAAATTCCTTTGAATGGTGGAGGACATCATAAAGCATATAAACCCAAAGCGCAAGCTGCGATGACGGCCCTTTCCCACCTCCGCCTCAACATCATTTTACAGTTGGGCGAACTTCGTGTTGTAACTTTTGCTTTTTGTCGCTATTAATACACGCACTGCGGGCTACACATAGAATAACTTTATTCTCTCCAACACCAGTGCGCACACAAAGGCTACATCTTCAATTACCACACACATCAGGGCCATACCATTACATAAACTGTGTGGGGGTAAATCTGGACTAAACCATTCACTGCTTATACTACACTTCGCATATTTCGCAAAGCTAAAAACAAAACAATTTCTTCCATCGTAGCTAGTGTGGCACAGATGCTAGAACCCGCCTCCATGCATGTAAATTGTATGGCAGGCATGTCCAAGCTCGGTCCTGGAGGGCCAGTGTCCTGCAAAGTTTAGTTCCAACCCCAATCAGACACACCTGGACTTGCTAATCAAGCTCTTACCAGGCTTTTTAGAAACATCTTTGCAGGTGTTTTGAGGCAAGTTGGAGCTAACATCTGCAGGACACCGGCCCTCCAGGACCGAGTTTGGACACCCCTGTTGTATGGCAACACAATTGTATGGATTTGTTTAAAAATTGTATTGTACCAGAATAGATGGCATTTCCGAAACTAGTATCAGAATCTGAACAACCCTAATAGTATCTACTGTATTACCATCCCACCGAAGCTCACCCTCAACATCATGAATCAACAGGATTTGAACATACAATCTTGTAGTTACCAGCACAAATGTTGAGTAAGACTCGAAGTCTGTATAATCAGCTTGGTTTTTATTGAACCCTGCTTCCTAAAAGATCTTACCTGATGTGCAGGTAGGCCACACTTGACCGCCACCTCATGTAGCACACTCTCAATAATGGTCAACCCTTGAGGTCCACCAAATCCACGGAAGGCTGTGTATGAAGGTAAGAAGGTCTTGCACACCAGTCCACGTCCACGTAGATTAGGGATCTTATAGCCATTATCCATGTGAAGAAGAGCTTTCTCCATAATCTGGTCATAAATTACATATAAATACACCGTTTGTGATTTGGAGACTGATCTACTTGGGAATTACATGTACTTTGATACATGTTAACTTGTATCAACATTTCATCAGCCATTACCAATTTATAAATGTTAAATTTCTTAAAAACCAACATACAAAAGAGGATTCATCAAGAGTGCATCCTCCATTACTGTAGTATGTGATATCAGCAGCCAGGATTGTTCCGTCATTCATGTAGCCAATCTGTAGGAAAAAGGTAGTAATTATACCGTTGTGATGCAGCACAGCTGTTCAATCACAAATATCACTCATAACATCTCATTACCTTGTACCTCCCCAAGAAAGGAGATCTTCCACTGGTGATGAGCATGTCATCTCCACGTTCTAGTACACATCGCACAGCATGGCCAGTCCTGTGGTTAAATTTTTAATATACAGTCAATAAATAGCATTAGCATTGAACATTTCATATTTTTATAAGCCATATATTTTATAAGCCATAGAAAACTTTTCTTCCCAACAATGCATGATATAAGCAATACAAGTGAATGCTCAATAGAATGAAATGAAACGATTCTGTAAAAAAGGTAAGGGTCTTAGTTTGATTTACTTTATGGCAGCCGTAGCAGCGATAGCAGATAATGATGCAATCTTCATGACTTTACCACCAAAACCACCTCCCAGCCTCTTTACATGACACGTGATCTTGTTGGAGTCAATGCCGAGAGTGATTCCCACCACTTCCTGTTTTAAAAGAAAATTAGCCCGAAGATTGTAAATTCTGTTGTTGTTTTTTATAGGATTCTCCTTAAATATTCATATTATCTAAAACATTAATATATTTATAGTGAATCATAATACAAACCTGAGTGTAAGCTGCATGCTGACTGGCAACATATAGCTCAATTTCACTTGCTTCTCCTGTAGGAATTGCAATCACTCCCTGAGTTTCCATGTAGAAGTGTTCCTGGCCACCCATATACATCTCACCTGTGATATAAGATGATTATGCACAGTTGAGCTAAAAGTCAAAGCACAGTTTTAAAAGGACTTCGAATCAGGTTTACACAAACCCTCTAGAATTTGGTCTGCCTTTGCAAAACCTTCTTCCACATTTCCTCTTTCCAGCTTTCTCTTGGGGTCAAAAAATGACTGGTGTTCAATAGCCTCCTAGAATTAAAAAATTTTTTTTTTTGATTAGTATGATTAGATGTGTGTGATAAACATTTATTTCCCCATTATGAAGTGTTTTATGGATATACTTATGCATTGAAATACCTCAATTGTGAAAAAGACAGGTTGCATATCCTGGTAAGTAATGTCTACTTGCTGAGCTGCTCGTTTAGCTTGTTCTCTAGTCTCAGCCACAATCGCACCAATAATCTGCCCCACACAAATGACCTGAAATGAACATCAGAAAAGAAAGATTACGCTTTCAATTTTTTTATTGTACTTCAGATGCAAAAAGCATCATTGACAAGGTTCCAGCAACTTTTAATGTACGTTAAAATGCTTGAAATCAGCCATGAGGCTTAAATTGTTTAGTAATGCATCGCTAAACTTGAGAACTAAAAATGTACCTCCTCTTCTGCAAAAAGTTCCTCAGGATTGTTGAACCAGAGTCTTCGATTCTGCCCAGGAACATCCTTAGCAGAGATGAAGTCAACCACTCCAGGCATAGCTAGAGCCACTGATGCATCTATAGAGCTGAAGTAAAGATAGGGTTGATGCAAATCGATTTAGAATTTTCAATGTAGAAAAAACAAAATAAAAAGTCTATTCACTTGATGGATAGATTAGTCAAACAAACATAGAGTAGGCACTTCCCTTGACTCTGTAAACTTTTGGATTTAACAGATTGTGCACTCCTTTTAGTTAAACACATTAGTCCCTGAAAACTAAGACCCTAACCATAATCCCATTGTAGACCCACCTACTCGGGTGAATATAAAGCTCGCACAGATCATCTCACAGACATCAGACCTTGGCAAAGGAGCATCCTGAAGACAACATGGACATAAGAGCATCCCTCTCCATTCTGCTTCTGCTCTTTGGCCTCTCCCAGGCATCTCCTCTCAGGGTAAGATCCTGTCTAGTTTCTCCTTTACATGTTCAAAATTCCTCATGTGTTTTGTTTTAAACATATTTGTTTCTCACATCTTTGTTTTGCAGGAGTTTGAAGCCGTTTTTGTATCAGAGCCTGAAACTGTGGACATCACTGCACAGATTTTGGAGACCAATAAGGGTCAGGCAACTTGGAGATCTTTTTAAAGCTAGCAATGGGTTTTACAATCCAGTGGTCAAGATGTATCCATATATTCTATAATTCCTTCAATCCATTTCTTTTTTAAACCCAGGTTCTTCTGAAGTCTTGTTTGAAGGAGATGTGGTGCTTCCCAAAAACCGAAATGCTTTCATCTGCGAGGACAAAAGCTGTTTCTGGAAGAAAAATGCTAACAACATAGTGGAGGTCCCTTATGTAGTGAGCGGTGAATTCTGTGAGTGAATCTCCATCTTTTGTTGGGCATAACTGTGACGTCTGTTGATGTTTTTTAAACCTGTGGTCCCCTTTGTTTTGCAGCCATTAATGACAAATCAGTAATTGCGAATGCCATCTCCATCTTTCACGCCCAAACCTGCATTCGCTTTGTGCCCAGATCAATTCAGGTCGACTACCTCAGTATTGAGAACAAAGATGGGTGAGAACAATCAAATAAAATATGATCAGTCCTTAGTCCAGGCAACTTTTGTAGTAAAAAATAACCGATAATTAATCCACTTAATCTCTTTACAGGTGTTACTCCGCTATTGGTAGAACTGGTGGCAAACAGGTGGTCTCCCTCAACAGGAAAGGCTGTGTGTACAGTGGCATTGCTCAGCATGAGCTTAATCATGCTCTGGGCTTCTACCATGAGCAATCCAGGAGCGATCGTGACCAGTACGTCAGGATCAACTGGAATAACATCTCTCCTGGAATGGCCTACAACTTCCTGAAACAAAAAACCAATAACCAAAACACTCCATACGACTATGGCTCGCTCATGCACTATGGAAAAACGGCCTTTGCCATCCAGCCCGGTCTGGAAACCATCACTCCCATTCCCGATGAAAACGTGCAAATTGGACAGAGGCAGGGGCTGTCCAAAATTGACATCCTCAGGATCAATAAGCTGTATGGATGCTAAAAAATGATATGTGTTTGTGATGATAATTCAATATATGAATAATAAAGTGAGGTTTCTGTCTGTGATTGTGTGGAATTTCTGTAATCCCTCTGTTAAACACTGTTTGGAAAATCAAGTGAATAATGTAATCTGACTCCAAATTTAAGAGACTTTACGTATATACCACAATTATGTTTTAGGAGCTGAAAATAAAATTTGTTTTGATTTGCTTCAATTTTTGTCCATGCTTTTAATTATTTGTTTATTAGGGGCCCAACGCAATCTCAAGGCAAATCGTAACTTTTTGATTTAGTGTTCAATTCCAACTTATTTGTACAATCTCGTTTGTACACTTTAGTATGATTTGCTCATTCCTCAATGAGGGGTGGGGTTAGAGGTGGAGTTTTGGAACACACTTCCTTTTAAAAATAATAAATTTTCATATGAATGAAATCAAGTACATTTGTGCGAATAAGCCACTTTTTTGACAAAATTCTGATGAAATAATAGGCACTGTTTAAAAACATAGTTTTAGAGTTTTATCTATCAAGATAATCTTCACAAAACATGACTATTGAATCCTAAATCCAGACGCACTAAAAAGCTAACCTTACATTTCTATTGCCACTGAGTATTCTTTTGTTTTTGCTGTTGCACCTTGTATTTTTGAAAGAGTGATTTGTGCTCCTGCAGTTAAAAAAAAAATGTAATCTGCGGAAAAGTATCTGACATAATGTGCACCACCAACAAGACCATTGATACAGTGGTTGCCTAGTAACAGAAAAAGCGCAGTACCTGAGTTCTTTTCTCAAGTCAGCAAAAAGGCAATGCGGTACACCTTGCATTTTCAGAACGGTAAAGTGCATTCAGTGTGATAAACTGCTTTAGGCTATAAACAAACTACACCAAAGATGCACAGATATGACCACCACCTTATTTACCATCCTATATGTAGAATATCTTCAAAAAGTTGATTTATTTCACTAATACCATACAAAAAGTGAAAATTGTGTAAAGTGCTCATTCATTTTAGACAGACTGATACATTTCAAGTGTTTATTTCTTTTAAATTTGATGATTTTGAGGACAAGTAATGAAAATCCCAAATTTAACATCTCAGAAAATTAAAACATTACTTATGACCAATTCAAAGAAAGAATTTTTTTTTTCAAATCTTTGCCAACTGAAAAGTAGGAACATGAAAAGTATGAGCATGCGCATCACTCAATAATGAGTTGGTGCTTCTGTTGCCCGAATTACGGCAGTAATGCAGCGTGACATTGAGTCGATCAATCTATGGCACTACTCGTGTGTTATGGGAGCCCAGGATGTTCTCATAATGGGCTTCAGCTCTTGTGCGTTGTTGGGTTTTGCATATTGCATCTTTCTTTTCACAATACCCCATAGATTTTCTAAGTGGGTTAAGGTCAGGTGAGTTTGCTGGCCAATTAAAACAGGGCTATCATGGTCCTTAAAGCAGGTACTGGTAGCTTAAGCGCTGTGTGCAGGTGCCAAGTCCTGTTGGAAAATTAAATCTGCATCACCAAAAAGTTGGTCAGCAGCCGGAAGCATGCAGTGCTCTAAACTGTCCTGGTATATAGCTGCGTTGACCTTGGACCTCTGAAAACACAGTGGAGCAACACCAGCAGATGACATGGCACATCAAACCATTACTGACTGTAGAAACTTTACACTGGATCTTAAGCAACATTGTGTGCCTATTCTCTCTTTGTCCAGATGCTGGGACCCTGATTTCCAAAGGAAATGCAAAATTAGCTTTTATTAAAGAACATAACTTTGGAATACTCAGAACTAGTCCAGTCTATAGCCCAGGCGAGATGCTTCTGACACTGTCTGTAGTTCAAGAGTGGCTTGACACAAAAAATGCAACAGCTGAAACCCATATCTTGCATATGTCTGTGCATAGTGATTTTTGAAGCACTGACTCCAGCTGCAGTCCACTCTTTGTGAATTTCGCCCACATTTTTGAATAGATTTTGTTTCACAATTCTTTCCAGGGTGCAGTTATCCCTATTGGTTGTACACTCCTTTTCTACCACATATTTTCCTTCCATTCGTCTATAGTAATATGCTTGCACACAGAGTTCTGTGAACAGCCAGCCTGTTTTGCAATGACCTTTTGTGTCTTGCACTCCTTGTGCAAGGTGTGGTCATCTTTGTGACAACTGACCAATCAGTTATCTTCTCTGTGATTGTGTAGTCTACAGAACTACACTGAGAACCAATTTAAAGGTCTTTGCTGGTGTTTTGAGTGTGGCACCAGGTGTCTTCAATACTTAACCCTTTCACAGTATTAAAATCTTCTGAGACACTGATTTTGGGGTTTTCATTTATTGTTCTAAAAATCCTCAAAATTAAAGTAAATAAACACTTGAAATGTATCAGTCTGTGTGGAAAGAATTTAGATATTTTGCAATTTTCACCTCTTGAATGAAAAGTGAGAAATAGACAACATTTTTGATTATATTGTAAGTATATGACTAACACCTGTATAAAATACTCTGTTGTGCTTAAGCCACTTTTTAACTGATTTGGCAGTATGCTTAGGGTCATTGTCCATTTGGAAGACCCATGTGAAGCTAAGCTTCAATTTCCTGGCTGATGTCTTGAGATGTTACTTCAATATCTCTATGTAATTTTCTTATATATTTCCTCATGATGCCATGTATTCTTTAAAGTCCACCATTTTTTCCTGCAGCAAAACAGCCCCACAACATAATGCTACCACCCCCATACTTTACAATCGGGATAGTGTTTCTTGCCTTTTAAGAGTTGTGACTTGGTTCCCCTAGTCATGAAAGCATTTTTAAGACACTATCATTATTATGGCATACCTAAATAATGGCAAATATAAGTAATTTTGTAATTGTGGTAATTCTAACTGTCCTAAAACAAGAAAGGATTAATAATCAAAAGTGGTCATGTGCCTTTTTATAAATGTCTGGTTTCAACTGTGTGTGTGCGTTTGTGTATATATATATATATATATATATATATATATATATATATATATATATATATATATATATATATACAAACATTAACTTACATACACAAGAGTACAAGTTCTTGATTGGTGCAGGGATGTTTAGCCTCTAAGACAATGCCTGTAGTCCTATTTTTAATATATATATATATATATATATATATATATATATATATATATATATATATATATATATATATATATATATATATTGAAATCAACCACTCCAGGCAGTACTAGAGCCATTGATCTATATATAGAGCTGAAGTAAAGATAGGGTTGATACAAAGTGATTTTGAATTCTCAAAGTAGTAAAACAAAAATAGAAGACTATTCACTTGATGGTTGCATTTGTTAAACAAACATGCATGTACAGTAGGCACTTCCCTTGACTCTGTAAACTTTTGGATTTAACAGAGTGTGCACTCCTTTTAGTTAAACACATTAGTCCCTGAAAACTAAGACCCTAACCATAATCCCAGGGTAGACGCACCTACTCGGGTGAATATAAAGCTCGCACAGATCATCTCACAGACATCAGACCTTGGCACAGGAGCATCCTGAACATCTCTACACACTGAGGCAACATGGACATAAGAGCTTCCCTCTCCATTCTGCTTCTGCTCTTTGGCCTCTCCCAGGCATCTCCTCTCAGGGTAAGATCCTGTCTAGTTTCTCCTTTACATGTTCAACGTTCCTCATACGTGTTGTTTTAAACATATTTGTTTCTCACATCTTTGTTTTGCAGGAGTTTGAAGCCATTTTTGTATCAGAGCCTGAAACTGTGGACATCACTACACAGATTTTGGAGACCAATAAGGGTCAGGCAACTTGGAGATCTTTTTGAAGCTAGCAATGGGTTTTACAATCCAGTGGTCAAGATGTATACATATATTCTATAATTCCTTCAATCCATTTCTTTTTAAACCCAGGTTCTTCTGAAGTCTTGTTTGAAGGAGATGTGGTGCTTCCCAAAAACCGAAATGCTCTCATCTGCGAGGACAAAAGCTGTTTCTGGAAGAAAAATGCTAACAACATAGTGGAGGTCCCTTATGTAGTGAGCGGTGAATTCTGTGAGTGAATCTCCATCTTTTGTTGGGCATAACTGTGACGTCTGTTGATGTTTTTTAAACCTGTGGTCCCCTTTGTTTTGCAGCCATTAATGACAAATCAGTAATTGCGAATGCCATCTCCATCTTTCACGCCCAAACCTGCATTCGCTTTGTGCCCAGATCAATTCAGGCCGACTACCTCAGTATTGAGAACAAAGATGGGTGAGAACAATCAAATAAAATATGATCAGTCCTTAGTCCAGGGATGGCAACTTTTGTAGTAAAAAATAACCGATAATTAATCCACTTAATCTCTTTACAGGTGTTACTCCGCTATTGGTAGAACTGGTGGCAAACAGGTGGTCTCCCTCAACAGGAAAGGCTGTGTGTACAGTGGCATTGCTCAGCATGAGCTTAATCATGCTCTGGGCTTCTACCATGAGCAATCCAGGAGCGATCGTGACCAGTACGTCAGGATCAACTGGAATAACATCTCTCCTGGAATGGCCTACAACTTCCTGAAACAAAAAACCAATAACCAAAACACTCCATACGACTATGGCTCGCTCATGCACTATGGAAAAACGGCCTTTGCCATCCAGCCCGGTCTGGAAACCATCACTCCCATTCCCGATGAAAACGTGCAAATTGGACAGAGGCAGGGGCTGTCCAAAATTGACATCCTCAGGATCAATAAGCTGTATGGATGCTAAAAAATGATATGTGTTTGTGATGATAATTCAATATATGAATAATGAAGTGAGGTGATGGTGATAAGGTGACTATACGAATTTTCAACATTTATGTTTTAACAGATGAAAATAAAATTTGTTTTGATTTGCTTCAATTTTTGTCCATGCTTTTAATTACTCGTTTATTAGGGGCCCAACACAATCTCATGGCAATTCGTAACTTTTTGATTTAGTGTCTACTTCCAATTTATATGTACAATCTCATTTGTACATTTTAGTATGATTTTCCTATTCCTCAATAAGGGGTAGGGTTAGAGGTGGAGTTTGAGAGAACACTTTAAAATAGTAAATTTTCAAATGAATGAAAACATGAATTTGTGCAAATAAGCCACTGTTCTGAAGAAGTTCTGATGAAATAATTAGCACTGTGTTCAAACATAATTCATTATACATTTTATAGTTTTGTCTATCAAGATAATCTTCACAAAAAATAACTTTCATGACTTTTGATTCCTGAATACAGATGGACTAAAAAGCTAACCTTAGGGCCTGATCACAGCTATATGCCTTTTTATATGGTTTTCTATTGGCAGTGAGTGTTCTTGTACTCCGTGTGCTGCGCCTCGTGTTTTTGACAAAACATTTGTGCTCCTACAGTTAAAAAAAGTAAACTGCAGAAAAAGAATCTCATGTCATGTCCTCCAGCACTAAGATCATTGTTACAGTGGTTGCCTAGCAACATAAAAAGCGCAGTACTCTGCCCATTTCTAACATCAACAAAAAAGCAATGCGGTACACCTTGCCTTTTCAGAACAGTAAGGTGTGACTGACTGCTCAGGCTATAAACAAACTACATCAACATTTCATGGATGTAACCACCACCTTGCTCTTGATAGCTTGTCAAGTTTGGAAGGTGGTCCATGATTTGAATATATCCTGTAGATGAATTTTAATCGATGCTCTATTATATATATGCTCTATATATCTAAGTATGAAACCAGAAGTTTACATACACAGTATAAAAAGAAATATAACCTTTTTTTTTTTTTTTAAGGGCTGATGCTAAAGTAGACAAAACATTTCGTGTTTTAGGCTAGTTAGGATTAACAAAATGAAATCTCTTTGCTAAATGCTATAATTATGAGAATGAAAACATTTTAAACTTGTTTCATTACTTTCTCTACATTCAAACATTTACACACACTTCCCTAGTATTAAGTAGCATTGCTTTTAAACAGTGTGACCTGGGTCAAACTTTTTGGCAATTTTTCAACAAGCTTTTCACAATAGTTTGATGAACTTTTGTCCCTTCTTGACAGAAGTGGTCTAATGGAGTCAGATTTGCAGACGACCTTGCTCCCACACACCTTTTCACCTCTGACCACAAGATTGAAATCAGGGCTTAGTGATGGCCACTAAAGCATTCACTCTGTTGTCCTTAAGCCATTTTTTAACTAATTTGGAAGAATGTTTAAGGTCATTGTCCATTTGGAAGACCCTGTAAAGCTAAGCTTTAATACCCTGGGTCATGTTATGAAATGTTGCATCAGCATTTCGACATAATGTTTTTTCCTCATGATGCCATGTATTCTGTGAAGTGTATCAGTTTCTTCACAGTCGGGATGACGTTTCCTGGCTTGTATCCTCTTGTCAGGAACACTATTTTATTTCCATCATTATTATGGCATTGGTGGTATGGTGGCTCGGTGGTTAGCATTGTCACAACACAGCAGGAAGATTGCTGGTTCGAGTCCCAGCTGAACCATTTGGCGTTTCTGTGTGGAGTTTCTGGTTTCAATTGTGTGTGTGTGTGTGTATATATATATATATATATATATATATATATATATATATATATATATATGTGTGTGTGTGTGTGTGTGTGTGTGTGTGTGTGTGTGTGTGAGGAGTACAAGTTCCTGATTAGTGCAATGAGGTTTAACATCTACAGCAATGCCTGTAGTCCCATTTAACTTTTAGCAACAATATTTCTAAAGAAAAGTAGCTGCTTGATGGATGGCTGGGTGGGTGTAGCGGTTGTGTTCTTAATGCCATACAATAAAACGTAAAAGCATGTTGAGTTTGAGTTCCGCACAGACCTAAATCCCATTAAAAAAACATTTACTCTGAGGCTATGGAACTAGAAACATTGACTTGCTTCTGGGTTCTTTGTTGACGTCATAGTTCCTCTACTCTAATTATATAGACCGGAGGGGAAGCAGAGGTATGAAAAGCCAAAGCAGAGAGTGACTGAGGGATGGGATTGGACCAAATCAAGCTCTGTGCTCTTTCTTGCACGTCCTCTCATTAGATTTGAAAGATGTATTGTTTTACTACAGGTCACAACTCTTGCTTGGTCGAATCCATCATTACTACATCAGAACTAAAATACCCATCATATCTTTGCATGCTACATAATCTAATTAGAAAAATAATACTTTTTATGAAAAATGTAATGAAATTCTTCTCCCAAATAGGCTATTGTAATATTATAATACACATTAAAAAATTATATATCAAAAAAAGATCTAATTATCTGCTTTCAAACTAAAAAAAATAACATTTTATTCTATCTTAATGTGCTCATGACACATATTTTTGTAACTTTGCCTTAATAAAGCATTTAGGACAAACCCCCCTAGTTTTTGGCTCTACATACAATACAAAATTTACGGTAACACTTTATTTTGATGGTCCATATGAGTATTAGTAGACTGTCTGCTTAATATCTGTTGATACTGCTCCTTCAACCGACATTTAACTGAAGTACAACAGTCTACTTGTAATCTAATGAGAATTAGTTGGCATGTAGATGGAATGTAACTTAAAATAAAAAAAAAAAACAGACCATTAAAATAAAGTGTGACCAATTTTACATTTGTGGATGTTCATTGTACTATCTCCAGTTGTGCAATATTTTGGATTAAGTGAGGTTCTTAGTTTCCTCCCTTTTAACACTAAGGCTCAACCTCCAGTTGACCCACCTTGACTGAGGAATATAAATTTCAGGTTTGGCAGCTTGCAGACACCAAAGTTCAGAGCCATCCTGAACATCTCCACACACTGAGACTAAATGGACCCAAAGATCTCACTCTCTATTCAGCTGCTGTTGGTTGGAATTTCCTTGGCAGCTCCAGTTGGGGTAAGACTCGAGCCTATTAATGCACTGAAATTATAACTTTTACACTAGATTAATATTTAGCTATTTTCTTCCATCCTCATAAACAGGAGTACGACAATTCAAATGGAATTGAAACGCCTCAAAATGTGGACATCACAACGTTATTGGAGACCAACAAGGGTCAGGCATTTTTATAGATTCCTGAAAAGCCAGTAGTTGGTTTACAAAATGGGGTAAAAACTAAAATGTGAAAGTATTTTGACTATAACATGTTTTTTTTTTAAACCCAGGATCTTCCAGACGCCTAATTGAAGGAGATATGCTGTATCCCCAAACCCGAAATGCTCTCGTCTGCGGTAACAACAACTGTTTCTGGAAGAAAAACTCTAGCAACTTTGTGGAGGTCCCTTACATAGTGAGCAGTGAATACTGTAAGTGTTTGATTTAACTTTAATGTATATATATATGTGCTGAAAGAGTGTATTAAAATCTATTGTGCTTCTGGTTTGTAGCCGCTACTGAAATCTCAGTTATTCAGAAAGCAATGTCCGGAATTCACAATAAAACATGCATTCGTTTTGTGCCTCGAATAAGTCAGACTGACTACATCAGTATTGAGAACCAAGATGGGTGAGGTTAATCACACTATTCAAGCAAGAAATGTGGCCTTAACAGACACCATTTTTACAACCTGCAACATTTTAAACACCATGTGATCATACAGGAATTCTGTTTTTCTCTTCTTTCTCAGATGCTTTGCTTTTATTGGTAAAAAGGGGGGCAAACAGTTGGTCTCCCTTAGGAAAAAGGGTTGCGTGTATCATAGCATCGTTCAGCATGAGCTCAATCATGCCCTGGGCTTCTACCACGAACACGTCAGAAGCGACCGTGACAGTTATATTACAATTCACTGGGAGTACATCGCAACTAATGAGATCAGAAACTTCATGAAAAAAAACACCAACAGCCAAAACACCACATATGACTATGGCTCCATCATGCACTATGGAAAAACGGCCTTCACTACAGTGAAAGGCAAGGAAACCATGACTCCATATCCTGATGAAACGGTGCCAATTGGAAAGGCCAAGGAAATGTCTGACATTGATATCTTGAGAATCAACATGATGTACAGCTGTAATATTTCAGATGATTTGAAAATATAGGGCCACAGTACGTGCTCTTATTTCCAGACACGTCCTTTTTTTGGGACTTAAAATACGTCCGGCATCATGTTAAAAGTTTTTTTATTTCTATTGTTGAGGGCCAAACGTTTAATAGAATGGTTGTAATTGTTTTATGTATGCTGGATTGACAACTAGAGGTTGAACTAGGTCTAAATTCTAAATATTGGAAAAGGTTTTTTTTTTACACAAGTTGCCAGAGTGACAACTCCAACAAGAGGAAGCATGCCTGAAGATCGAGTATTACAAAAACTAGTAAGCTAATGGTAAAACACTGAAATTAAATATGCTGTGTTTTTTACAGCCAAGGCAAACCAAGATGCTGAAATATAATTGGGTAAACTGGTCGTGGGTGTACATTTTCACATTGTGCATTCTTAAAGTCACTTTAGTATTGTTTCTCAGACAACAACACTTTCTTAAATATCTGCAAACGTAGCATAGTACTTTTATGCTTTTGAAGAGTCAAAAGATAGTTTGTAAATAGTTTGTAAATATAATTTACAACCCATCCCGCACCGCAAACTGAAATAGGGGCCTAATCCCAATTCTACCCCTTAGCCCTTCCCCTTACAAAATTCTCTTTACCTTGAAGGCGTAGGGCTAAAGGGAAGGGCTAGATAGCCCTTTAAGCAGAGATTTTGCAGGACCACACTCGAAACCAAGAGTTAACTAAATTTCCCAGAATACAGCAGCTAGAAATTATCGCCACATTATATCATTATTATAACATGGTACTGTTACCTGCAGTGATTTCCTGAAGATAAATAGCAAAAATCCAGACGACGTGCAGGTGTTGTAGTGCTGTGCCATTTCTTTGGAGTAAATTTTAAAGCCCTTCCCCTTCACACTCTGTTTCAAGGGCCAAGGGGAAGCAGTAGGGGTACAAAAAATATAATTTTGATTGTAAGAATGCTCTGTCTACAGATGAATAATGTTATATTCTTGTCTTATTGTGGAACAAATTTTTTTTTTTTGTATTTTTGGGCAAAATAAAGCTAATTTTAAAGAAACATATAGAACGTGTCCTCTCGTTCATTAACTTCCCAGAACAGATTTTGCAATAAATTAAAACACATTTTTCCTATTTTATATGAATTTTCATGGATAGAGTAAGCTAAGACTAAATTGTTATAATGTATAGTTTCTAACTTTCACCTCGAATAGCTGACGCACATCAGATAAAGAGCCAGATTGTTCTATATTTGGCAAGAAATGCATTTTTATTAAGTGAAGTGAGCCTTGTCAAAATTGGTTTTGTGTAAACACACAAACACACACACAAGGTTAGACGCCTAGGGCAACTCAGCTCGGTATCAAAGTTAGGTTCATTCACTTTCCCCACCATCAAGTCCTGCCGGGACAAGGAACCAAACCAACAACCGTTGGGTTCTTGTCTAACTTACTAACCATTAGGCCACAACTGACCCATGCCTCCAGGTGTGATAAATATTTTATAGCCCAGAGCTCTAAGTTGAACTAACTCAGAGTTGCAGAGTAAATGTCTGGTTGACAAATCCAAAGAAATGCAAAGTGTTTCACAAGACTTGATATAAACCTCTGTTAATTTAGGGTCTAGCTCAGGGTTTGTGATTAACTCTGGCATGCATGCACATGAATGTGTTACATGCAGTCATCTGCCAATCACACTACACATGAGAGAGTCAGTTTGATTCAGATCTCTCTGTTGAAGATAAGGAGATATCTTTCTGTGAAATATATTGAATTTAAACATTTACAAGGCTGAAATAAACACTATTGATGCAGCAAAATTTTGAAGACGACATAAAGAAAATATTATTATATCACCACAAATAATTTATTTTAATGCTCCGGGCTTCTACTTTGAGCAGTCAAGAAGTGATTGCGACCAGTACATCGGGATCAACTGGAATACCATTCCTGCTGGTGGGCCTACAACTTTCAGAAATAAAACACCAACAACCAAATCACTACATAAAACTATGACTCTGTCAATCACTCTTTAAGAATAGCCTTCACCCTCCAGCATGGTCTGGAAACCATCACTCCAATTTCTGACGAAACTGTGCCAGTCTAACAAAGACTAGGACAATCCAAAATTGACATCCTCAGGATCAACAAGATGTATGGGTGCTGGAAGAGGAGTCTGACCCCATAACTTAATACCGTTCATGTGTCTGTTGATGAATAATGGAATGAGCTGATTGTATGTCCTGCAATGGTGTTCAGTTTCCGGAATGTGTGATTGTGTTGGGCAAAAAAAAAAATGTATCTGTAATGAACATCTTTCAACTTACATGATCTTTGCATGAGCCCGGGTGCTGGTTACCATGGAAACAAACAGTTCTCCTTTAACAGATGGGATGTCATCATAATACACAGCTTCTCCTGTAGCCTGCTGGAGCGCTGCCAGGTGTACGTTGGGACGTCCTACTGGGTCACTAGAGGACTGAGTCTCTGGTACAAGCTGCAATTGCAATGGTAAGGACACATTTTTGTGGTTAACTAAACATAATATAACACACATTTTTAAGGAGGTTTTAGTATTATTTAGTTGTGCTTACTTGGTAAGAGTAATTTCCTTGCGGCACTTCATTTTTGAAGGGCTTTAATGCGCTGAGGTACTCTAATGGGAGATCATTCGCGCCAACCTCCTTCAGCAACAAGGGAAACACACAAAAAACCTATTGTGTCAGCAATAATCTAAACTATATAGATTTTAAAATAATAATAAAAAATCAATGTACCCTTTGTTGGAGCTCCAGCAACACTTGCATGTAAAACTTGAAAAAGAAGCTGAGCACTAGAGCTTTGCGATATTCTTCCCGTCCACCAGGGACAGTAGCGGGTACCGAGATTTCCTCTTCTAAGAGCTGTGTTCCTTCTGCCAGAAGTTTCTCATCCCATTTTCTGCCAAGAAAAAGAAGTGCTCACTAGCTTTTTTTTACATTCTAAAATGTGACTTGTGCGCCAAACTTCGATAACGCCTTACATTTGCAAATAAAGTACAGTTTCCATCCGGAGGTTCAAAGAACAAAGTCATCGCTCCCTGATAAACTTAAGATGTCCTCTCTGCAGTCTGTAGCATGATGACGTTCTAGACCAGGTCCAATACGTAGTAAACATTAACGCCCACTATGGTAATGGCCATGCTACTGTGATTGTTGGGTTTAGTGTTGATGGAAATGTAGACGTTAATAACTGTGATGTTTAGATTTAGAGTTGGGGGAGGTGTAGATGTTAATAACGCACAATTTAATGTGTAATTTAACATTAACCTACTCCAGTTTGTCATCAAGCTGCGGGCTGCAGCGAAGACTGTCTCAATAAACTGGCGCCAATTATCAAAGAGAAAAATGCTAATCGCTGTGGTAGGATAAGCCTTCTCCTCCTTCTTTACATTTTTTTCATAGCACTTTTCTGGACACTCAAAGCACTTTACACATTTTTGGGGGAATCTACCCATCCATCACGAGTGTGCAGCATCCACTTAAATGATCCAACGGCTTTCATATTGCAGACATCCCAAGTTGGGCTAAGTCATTTCCAGGTGGAGTTGCAGACCAGGGGGCAATGAATCTTAAAGGAGTGGGGTGGGGTGGGGTGTTGCTGAGCGCAACATATCTCAATAGCGGTGTGAGAGGGGTGTGTGACATATTTGAGGACCAGGGGGGAGAAACATGATTTCTGGGAGTTCATCATTAGTTTGCGGGGACCTCCGGGAGACTTGGGATGTCTGATATTGCACCAGACTCCACACCACACAACAACTGATTGGTGGGAAAAAGATTGAAGAAGCCAATTATGATATGGAGATGGATAGGAGTCCATGATGGACAGAGGGCAGTGGGCAAATTTGGCCTGGATGCGGGGATTAAATCCCTACTCTTTTTCGAAAGAGTAAGAACCTAGAGTTTTTAATGACCTCGGTTAACATGTAGCAAAAGATGTTGCTCACAGAGCAGTATATAGTCCCCATTAATATACCGGGGCATTAGGACCCACACAGACTCCAACAATTCCAGCATCAACCTAGCTTCCCCATGTGCCTACATAGCAAAATTTCTCTGGCCCAGCTCTGGCCCACACAATCAGGTTTTGCTTGGCCCACATGCCGCAGTGAATTACGGTACATGACTGGACCAAATCTGATTTCCAGACAAGGGCCACACACAGACCATATCTGGGCCAAGTCTCAGCCAAGTTAATAACTCATAA
The DNA here is from genome assembly GCF_052040795.2 of Danio rerio. Taxonomy (NCBI): domain Eukaryota; kingdom Metazoa; phylum Chordata; class Actinopteri; order Cypriniformes; family Danionidae; genus Danio; species Danio rerio. The sequence continues at coordinate 14,641,012 of NC_141042.1, forward strand.
CTGGGCCTGAACTGGGCCAGATAGGTTGGTGTGTCACGATTGCAATGAAATTGATAAACCCATGGAGTGATGCGCTTTAGGCACACTATGGGCACGCTTTTTTTCAAAGTGACCTGATTGGTAGAATTTTTTTTCTTTACTCAAAAATGATTTTAGTGTATTTTAAATGTGGGTCAAGACTGGCCAAACTCACATGGCCCACTTATCAAATTTTTAAATCTGGGCCAAATACTACGTTTTTCATCTAGCCCAAATCTTGTGTGCCGCCTTAAAAACGGTGCCACCTCTGCCAAACCCGGGCCATGTTTGGCCCACATGCTGTATGCCAGTGCCGGATGAATGCCTGCTGTGCCAGCTTTTTGCCAAATCTGGGCCAGAATTCTTTGCTACTAGGGTGGTCCCCCATCCAGTTACTGACCAGGCGCAAGTCTGCTTAGTTTCAGTGGGCGACTATGTGAGAGTTGCAGAGAGCTAGCTGCCGGCAATGTATGTAAAGTAGTGCCTCTATGTATGTAGCATAGCAAAACCATAAAAAAAAAATTAGGTACCAGATTCTTTAAGGTTCCATGATTGGCTTTCATAAGGATTTATAACCAATGTTTCCATTATCTTCAGCAAAAGGTAAGAGTCTATTCTGTCATTTGTTTCAATATAAATCATATAGGCCTTGTAAAGATGGCTGTACCTTCCAATCAGTTCCTTACAGGTGTGTCTGGCTTTTACCAGAGTGCACCCCACGCCTCCATAAAAAATATCCAGATGCTCCACCACATTTGAATCATGTCTGAATGCCACTCTCATACCAGCATTCACTATGGAGAAAGCGAACTCTCTGCGCTGTGCCTGGCGAAATGCGGACACAAACTCCCACTGAAAAACACAGGTGTTTGCTAGGGGTTAGCTTTTCAAAATGGCAAAATGATAATAGATGTAATGAAACTACCAGCTTTGAAATATTTTTGAGGAAACCTGTCAGATTTTGCCTGAGGCTTTAGTTTTAGCATTAGCTTTTATTATGCGTCCTCCATTTTCAAGAACATACCGGCTTTGAATGAGGAATGTCAATAGCCAGCAGAATCTCCTCAGGTCGTAGAGCTGTTTTTCCAAAGTCTGTGAAAAACTCCTCACTTAGACAAATCTCTCGATCACCATCTGTATTTAAGAACAAAGGGAGCCCAAAAGTTTTAAAATGTGTTCAATATGCTGACAATTATAACCAATTCAACTGCTATTACCTTTTGAAGCAATGTGTAGCGTACACTCAGCTGCTGCTAAAATGCTGCTCAGGTCATACTTGGGGTTGGCACTCAGGATATTTCCACCAATGGTCTTGAAATTACAACATAAACAAAATTGTAACATAAACAAGTACAATAGACAAGTAATCATAACACAAATTTCACTTACAGTGTGTGATTCTGAGCGTAATTGAGCACAATGTAGGAAATAAACTGCTTACCTTAGCTTTAATGTTACAATACTACTATTTTAGCTTTTAGCTCTTGACCATAGTCCACAAAACCAGTGATAAGTGGCCATTTTTTGGTGTTAAAAGTATGTTTTTTTGTTGTTGTTTTTTTGCAATAGCCAAAAATTGACATCCACTCAAGACTGATTTTGTGATCCAGGGTCACATATATATTCCAGTACTACTGTTTTTCTAAATGTCTCACTTGTTTTTGTTACTTACAGCCATGTTACGAATCTGTTTGCCGGCCAAACACTGCAGTGTCTGAACAAGAGCCTGGTAAACCCTGCTCTTCTCTGGTCCAAGATCTTCAATTCTTTGCTGAAGAACATCCTTCAAAACAGACAAACTGCATCCTGCCCCTACAGTTATGCCTGAACAAAACAACATTGTTTTATTTACTTTTAGGCACAATGTTCGTTGATTTTGTATAATAGTTATAACATTATTTACAATTTTTTCTCCATTTGATAGCTTGAAGTTCTGCAATGCTTCCACCATAGATCACCAATGGATGGACAGTTTTGTTCAGATTCATCTTTGGCCCTGTAGGAGGACAGAAAAGGTTAGTAGAGATTGATGGATACTGTATATGGTTGGATGAACTTCCTCTTGAAACCAACCTATGGTTGTGTTTCCAACCAACAGAGGTGCGTCAGGGTGTTCAGCTTTCAGCTTGATTAAATCTTTTAGATCTGATGGTGAAATCCACTTGACCTTTTCACCCTGGAAACAATGCCGTTCTGCTTTTTTCTTTCCCATAATCTGATGGAAAGTAGAGATATAGCACAACTTAGTGGCCTGAGAAGTCTGTGTTCTTCTAAGCTACCAAATGACTTACCAGTAACTCTGGTGGAAAGATCAGATCTTGAGTTGGGTCCAGGGGTAAGACATTATCCATGATGAAAAGTTCTCCAGATATCTACCAATGACACCAAAGTAGTAGAAGAGTTAATAACCTACAGTAACCAGTCTCTGTCTTTTTAAATAAATAATGAATTCTTCTTTAATGAGTGCTCATGTGCTGGAAATTGTAAGGATATGTGGCTAATATTGTCTTACATCAGATTCGTTGTGAGAGTTGCCGTTTTCCATGCAACATTTTCCATTACCACCACCATTCTGGCAGCAAACTGGAGTCTGAAACAATATAGATAACTTTTTGTCCTTTACTCATTTCATACACGTTTATTTCATAAAACGTGTTAACAGCCCTTACTTCACAAAATGTTTTAAATCCATCAATTATTGGTCGATATCCCGTACAACGACACAGATTCCCTTAGAAGTGAGAAAACAGAATGTTTTAAATTATTATGAATGTTAAAACTTAAGTATATTGGTAACACAGGGACCAATTTTCACCATTACCTAGTGACTTATTAGCATGCATATTATTAAAATATTATATGGTCATTAGTACTTTTAAGTAAATATTCAGCATGACCTTATTCTACATCCCTATCGTATCTAATACCTAATCCCAATGACTATAATAAACAGCAAATTAGGAGTATATTGAAGCAAAAGCCATAGTTCATTGAACCTTATCATAAAGTTTGACCAATATATTAATTCAGAATGTGTAATTCTATGAGTGTTTACAAATTGTATATGTATGCTACCTCCCAGTGTCTCTCGAATGTCCTCAATGGTGGGATGTGGGTTGTTTCTCAGTAATGTATACATGGACATCACCATCCCAGGAGTACAGAAGCCACACTGAGACCCATGAGCCTTTACTATACGCTCCTGATCAACACACAAATACACACATATGTAAATCCAACAATGGTTTGTTCTAGGCTGTACTCACCCAAAGTTGATTTACAGTTTGTGTACCTGAACTGGATGTAGTTTTGTCTTGGTGCTTCCAATGCCCTCTACGGTCACCACTGCCGCACCATGCAGAGAACAAATCGGCTGAAGACAGGCATTCACCGACCAGTGACTTAAGAATGGTTAAGGATCACACTAACATTTTTGCTCTTCACCTCAGTTAACATGCTTCCTTATCTGGGGTTTGCAGAGTAGAGTAAACCACAACAGTGGATGCCCATGCTGCAAACCAGCTCTGAAAGTGCTTTTCCAAATCCCAGTGCTGGGAAACACCCACACACTTTGGCCAATTTATTTATCCAATTTGTTATTTACCACATCTTTAGACTGTAAGACAGATCCACACTGAGACTATGGATGCGTCTGAAATGGCCTACTTCTCAGTAGGTAAACTTGAATTTACTACACAACCGTCAGAAAAGTATGTTCTATATAGTTCAAATGTGAGTAGTATGAATGAAACTCGGATATTCTACACACTTCACTCCCATTTATAAATTCTCTCACATGGCATCATGGGATAGCGTAGCATCTATCAGGCGCGCACTTCAGAATCTATCCGAAAGCATTAGGCCATCACTTCTTCCATACTGTTTTTCGAATTCTATGAATTTGGACATACTACTCAGCTTGCATACTGTTTTTGCATACTATAAAGCAGTTTTTCTCAACCACGCACCACCAAACACCTGATTTAGACCATCAGCTCATTAGCAGAGACGGAAAGACAAACAAGACATTGAAAACATGAAGTGTTGGTGGTCCTCCAGGAACCTGGTTGAGAAACACTGCTATAAAGAATGAAAGTATGTATCATTGGACACAACATGCATTTTAGAAACAACAACAAAAAATTATCATTTTGAAAATGTTCTGCAAAGTGGATACATTTTAAATAGTTTTCTGGTTGCAGTTTTAACTGAAAATGGAGGCCTTCAAATATGATGACACATTTTTAGTCAAGTGACAAACTAAGCTGAAATGGTGGATGACGTTGTACAGCATTCACAGTAGATGCTGTCTGTCTTGACAGCATTGTTAAAGATTAATGTCAGTTTGTACCTGCCCAAGATTGCATTTCCTAAAAGGACACAGAATGTTTACTCAGAGCTTTTGATTTGGCAATATGTGCTTTTCCTCGAGATATTGTCACAATGTTTCTACAGTTAGAACTGGAAAGTAATTGTAATAAATTAAAATTATTATTAAACTATCTTTAGTGGTTTAATTTTTCTAGGGCTAAGCTTAATAAATTCTACCCTTCCATTTCCTCTAAATGTAACTATTGTGAATCTGCTGAAGCCTTCTTAGGACATCTTTTTTGGTCATGCCCAAAACTTTATGAGTTTTAGAGCAAGATTTTCAGATTTTCTAAAGCTTATTCTTGTGAGCTCACCCCTAATCTGGAATTGGCTGTTTTTGATTGGTCTGACTCACTTTGTGGATTCAGTCATCAAATTAAAGAAAAAAAAGCTGTTCAATATGGAATGGTGATAGCTAAAAATAATATTCTTTGTCTATAGAAAAAGGCATCAAAACCACTTTTTAAGTCCTGGCTTACAGAAATATCTTGCACTTTACATTTAGAAAGACTCCATCTTTCTAATAACATTGCTGGTTTCAAAGCCACCTGGAAACCTTTTTTTATCAACAGTTTAAATGCATAACCCTGTCATTGTCTGCAAGATCACCATATTGCCTGTGCGCACTGACCTAGATATAAAGTTGAAGTCAGATTTATTAGCCCCCTTCGAATTTTTTTCTTCCTTTTTAAATCTTTTCTAAATGATGTTTAACAGAACAAGGAAATCTACACAGTATGTCTGATAATATTTTTTCTTCTGAAGAAAGTTTTATTTGTTTTAGTTTGGCTAGAATAAAAGCAGTTTTAAATTTTTAAAACACCATTTTAGGGACAATATTATTAGCCCCTTTAAGCTATATTTTTTCTCAATAATCTACAGAACAACTATCATTATACAATAACTTGCCTAATTACCCTACCCTACCTAGTTAACCTAATTTACCTAGTTAAGCCTTTAAATGTCACTTTAAGCTGTATAGAAGTGTCTTAAAAATATCTAGTAAAATATTATTTACTGTCATCATGACAAATATAAAATAAATCAGTTATTAGAAATGAATTACTAAAACTATTATGTTTAGAAATGTGTTGAAAAATCTGCACTCCATTAAACAGAAATTGGGGGAAAAAAACAAGCGGTCTAATAATTCAGGGGGGCTAATAATTCTGACTTCAACTGTATATGTGTAACATTGTTAACCCATGTATAATACTAGAGGAACTGATGTAATAATGGTTTTAAAATCTTTTTTTTTTCTGTCTTTTGTTTGGTTTGCCTTCTTCTTTTCTGTCTTTATAATTGTTGTTGCTTTTTATATTGCTCTTTGTTTTAAGGTCAAAATAAAAATATAATATTCAAAGAAAATCTCTTTATTACTTAAGTATTAATAAACTATTATTAATTTATTTTTATATATGAATATTTGTTTTTCTGAGAGTGTAAAATGTCAATAAAGTCAGTGTTAAAATGGACAGTTGAATTGTCAACATCAAAAATCAACCAAACAGAGATAATGTTCTCATAATTCAACTCAAACTGTAAATAGAAAAAACATTTGTATATGCAACCACATTTAGTGGGGCTCAAACTAATGACTTTAACCACAGAGCCTCTGTGCCACCCCAAAATAAAAAAAATCATGTTGATTCAAGTATTTGCTTATGTAAATTGAAACTATTTTCGGATAAATTATGTAAAAAACAATGTCTTTCATTAGTTTGTTTCATTTAAAGCTTTAATGCTGCTAGTTTGATGTATTGGTGAAAGATACAGCACGGTGTCCTGGAGAGGATCATATCTGGACACCATCACAGTGCAGGCTCCACACCCCCCTCCACCACAGCCATATTTTGCGCCCGTCAGACCCACTGAATACAGAAAGAGCACATAAGCATAGAAATGATATGATTTACTACAATTACACATATTACATTACAGTACACACACTTAAACATAAATGTAAATTGTTATATGAAAGTTAAAGGAACAATTCAACAAAAAATATGCATTCCCAATTTAAACAGAATCTGTATGAATTCCTTAGGATGAAACAGAAAATCTGACAATTTTTTTGTAACTATGCATGTTAGCCATTTACGTTAATGGCTTTTGTCAACCGTTTAATTAACATTTCAATATGGATCTTATCTTTAACAATCATACAAGCACAGGGTGATTAAATGGTGACAGAATTAACAGAACTTTCACAACCTAAAAGCGCACATGGTAATGAAAAAATGGAGGAATTGTTTTATGTTTGCTTTAGCTCTTAAAACTTTCAATTTGCTAGCAAAAATGTGCATTCTTCCAAGAAACAAAAGCTCTGGAATTTAGTTTTTCTCCAACATATTTGCAAGCTATAATTTTTATCATTAAATATAGTTGCAAGCCAATGTAGAGTAAAAATCTGTTTTTGTTGTCAATATACTTTTTTTATTTGAGAAAAATGTTTTGGGTAATTGTTTATTTTATCTGAAATGTCATACATCTTTATGTTGATGGTATATAATTAAAAATGAACTGCAGCTCCTTTAAATGGGAGTTTTTCTGGTTCTTTGATCTTTCTCAGCCTTTGGTCTGAGCTCTCGTTGGTTTGCTTTAGTGTAGCTAATGTGCATTTCATGGTGGTTAATCCTAAAAACAATTGAACAGTTTTTAAAAGATTGACTGTGCAGGCTCAATAAAGTGTTTTCCAGAATATTTTATCAATACATTATTGGCACGTTATGAATGCAAAAGAGAAAGCAAAAGAAATTTAATTTAATAGTCCTCTCAATCATTCAATCAAGTAAATTAATTTTTACCATCACTTCTTTAGGGCATCTGCTTAATGTAAAAATATAGTTCATGAAATATTATAGAAATTAAACTTCTCTAAATTTTGAGAAAAGTTGTCATATAAAAAATAACCCTACCTTTCCTTCTGAGGTAAGCCAGTAACATCTCTTCTGGATCAGCATTCTTCTCCACGATCTGTACATACAAACAACAGAAACACAAACTAAATACAATATAGCACAATTTTTTGTTTTAACTGTTGTAACAGATGTATTCAGAATTTTCTATCTGTTAAGAAACCAAAATCACTGTCATGAATATCAATTTTGTTGCGGTTTGACTCTAAACGTTTCTTAAATTATACTTGAATACTTTTTATACTTTAGTACACCAGGTAACGTAAATGTTTATAAATTGATGTTTATATAATGCAAATTTGGTAGCGAGACAACATGAAGTAAGCTTACGCTTTTTATTAGTTGATAAATTATCGTTATAGATTCAGCGTTAACTGGATATGTGAATATTTAACTTGTTTGATTAAAAGTTAAAGGGTTTGGGTATGGGGTTTATTAATGTTAAGAATTACATTATAATTTTGGCATCTTTGGTGGTTTATGTTAGGTTTAGAAATTGTTTTTATCATTGAAGACTTCTCAGAGATACTAAAAATATCAGAATAGATGAACATTAATGATATAAGAGTTTAAGCCTGTATTTGTGTGAGATGAATGAACATGTGTAAAGCATAGAAAATCATTTTCATGGCGTCATCATGAGAGGAATAATGATTCTGCTCGCTGGCCTGCTGACTGTCATGTGCCACAATTCTGATAAGCACGGTTGGACACGCCATTTCCTGTTGGTGAACTTTGGTTATTTATGTTGACTATAAGAATGTGATTCAATTCAAAAATGCACATTTACTCCCTTTAGAAGTCATAATAATAAAATCTGCTTTCTTAGCAGCAAATTGAACTCTAATTTCACATTTATTCATAAACATACATGTAAAGCCACCATGGTATATTAATAATATTATGAACTGTAATCCATTAGCACAATAAAAAGTCAAAGAGACTGCACAATTAAAACGTATTAAATATATCTATTTCTGTAAACATGATTCAAGTAGAAGTATCTGTAATGGAAACATACCTTTTTGCCATTGATGTAGAAGACAAGTTCACTGTTCACAGATAGAGAAGACATGGTGAGATGAGAAGGTTCGCAACGAAGATGCTCCTGGTTTACTGACCATCAGCTGAATGAGCGGTGAAGGGACTGATATCACATGTTAAATGCTTTGCCTTCATTTTCATGGTTAAAATACAGGAATGCGTGAATAAAGTGTTTTTTTTTTCAACTACTGGTAACATAACAGTTCAATAATGCAATATCACATGAATAGCGATGCAATATGGCAGTGCATTGGCAGTGCTGTATTGCATATATAACCACATTGCAGGGCTTTGGGAGTAAAATTGCATGTATAAAATAGTTTGATGGCACAATAAATAAAAATTTAAAAAGTCCTATGAAAATGTCTTAAAAACCCTTGAGGAACTACTTCGGCTACGAATTTACATGTGAAGTTGACTATAGGCTATAACTGTTGATCAAAAGTCATTGCTAATTTTGAAAATCTCCTGTTAGGACTTATGAATTATTTTATTGCATTATGTAGAGCAGGGGTACCCAAACTCAGTCCTAAAGAGCTAGTCTCCTTAGAATTTAGCTTCAACCCCAATTTGAAACACCTGATCCAGCTAACCAAGCTCTAAACTTCCAAGCAGGTGTGTTGAGGCAAGTTGAAGCTAAACTTTGCAGGACACCAGCCCTCCAGGACCAGGTTTGGGCATCCCTGAGAGTATAATGGCTTATTAATAAATAAAACAGGGTGTTGCTCACGTATGATCTTAACACGTAACGTAATAAAACAGCATCAGTCAAACTTTATTTTAAGGTATAATTCTCACTATTATTTAATTATTTTTTATGATTTTTGCTTCAATAAGCTCTTAATTTGCTTCTTGTTATTAGTTATTGTTGTGGTAGTTTTAAGTATTAGCTAGCATTATGGATATTAAGAATATAAGGCTAATTTAGGATAAAGCACACTTAACACTGGCCTATAAGTGTCACAGACAGTGTTATTTTTTGATTTGCCTTTTTTTTTTTTAGGTGTCTTAAGCTTAAATGAGATTTAAGGAGGAAACAAGGGTGTTTAAACCTCGTGGTATGATTTTCCACCCACCAACACTTATTATTCACTATTATTCAACTAGCCTTAAAGCATACAGTCTTTGAGATAGCATATGGTCCAATTGAATGCATAGGGATATGACATTTCTGCCTCTGAGAGGAGAAAGAATGATACAAGTGAATGTGTGTTTGTTGGTTCGATGTGTTCATCTATTGGTGTAGAGAACTGAGAACCATTTTGAAAAGCATGGAAGAGAGAGCAGAGATTAGTATTATAATGTATAGGTGGACCTGTACATCATTCAAATATTTTTTCAAATTATATACATAATATTCCCTTTTTTATTCATAAATGACATGGTTAAATCATTATGTCATAGTATTTTATACGTTTATATTTAGTACATAATCTAGAATGATAATAAACAACGTTTTGTGAGTTAACCTCACAAAAAAAAAAAAAAAAACTTTATAATAGTTTGCTCTTTGGTGATTGATAAAGAAATCACACCCCGCTTTACAATGGTATGAGTAGATTCGGAATTGCGAATCCCTGTCGGCAGGGAGGGGTGATCTTTTTAACATTTTCCAAATGTGTTTTGACACGAGTATAGTTTTGACTGTTATATGCTGTTTCACATTTTTATTTACGAGTAAAAAGTTTTGAATGTACAATTTACGCTATTTCATTTGTATAAAACATTTTAGCCCCCGCAATTCCCTGTAATAGACTGGTCCATTGTTTTTTGCACAGTTCTTCTTCTGCGCAGGCGCAGCAGTCCCTTACCATCCGGGAGAGTTTGTGTCGGGTTCGGACCTGCCATTGTCTTGCTTTGTTCTTGGGTTCAAAAAGCCGTTTTTTATCTGCATTCATTTCGGTAAGACTGTCGTACGTTTTATATAAATGTATTAAAAGTGTACGTCCTAATGTTGAGTTGTTGTAAATCCGTGTTTTTGTAGGATGCCAGTTTTTTTGGACTCACGTTTTTGATCAGCTGTTTAAATCATGATGGCGGAGCTCGCCACATGAAAACGATTAAATATAAACAATAGAATCTTCATTAGCTTCATTTTGACGTCGTATATTTCTCAATTGTTGGCTGTTCGTTCATTTAAATTTGAAATCATTAAAAACGGTGATTGTTTGTGTTTTTGAAACATTAGTTGACATTAGGCCTCGTTTTAGCCGGTTAGCTTTAGCGCGACACCGGCGCGTGAGTTGCGGTTCTGACGGTATACGTTTTAAAATTATAACGTTACTTGAATGCTTTTTTTAATATTTTAGATTACCAGTTTGTGTAAATAATGTTTATAAATTTGTTTATATAATACAATTTGGTAGCGAGACAACGTGAAATAAGATTACGCTTTTCATTAGTTGGTCATTTAACGTTAACGATACAGTTTTAGTGTTAACTGGATATGTGAGTATATAACGTTAACCAGTTTTATTAATAGTTAAAGCAATGTATAGGGTTTATAAATGTTAAGAATTATACATTCTATTTTTGCCATCTTATATTAGGTTTGGAAATGACGTACGTTTTGCTGCCACATCCCCATGTGGTTGTTGTGCACTTTCTTGATATTCACTAATATTCTTTTTTTTTTTTCTTTTAATAGGTGTCTTTTATGAATAATCAAAAGCAGCAAAAGCCAACGCTTACCGGCCAGCGTTTTAAAACTCGGAAAAGAGGTAAGCAACCAAAGAACCATTCGACCCTTTATTGCTACATTTAAACTGGGAAAAAAATGATGGTTCACTTCAATAGTGTTTTGCCATTTTAAAACAACGATAATCGATGTGATTCAAAATAGAACTGGCAGAAAAAGCATTTTTTTTGGCCAAAAATTGTTGCAATGAATAAAAACGGAAAGTTTAATTTGGTTAAACTGTGGCCAAAGGGGAATCATGCAGTGTCTTGTTTTATAGCTTACAATAATAACTTGTGTGTGTGTGTGTGTATATATATATATATATATATATGTATATATATATATATATATATATATATATATATATATATATATATATATATATATATATATATATATATATATATAAATGTATTAGGGCTGCACAACATTAAAAAACAAATAATTTATTGTGCCATGAATTTAAATTAACATGATGACAAGTGAATCTAATCAAAGAGTTCATAAATGTACTTTTTTATTTTTTTTATTACAAAAACCTGCGTAAAATATACAAAACTATATAAAAATTAAAGCGCATATAAAATGAATACCAGGATACATGAAATAGTGCTTTATGGTTTTGAAGTATAATGGTCTTATAAAGTCTTCAATCTCAATCCAAATTTTAGACCTTAAAGTCTTCAATTTACTGAAAAATTGTGTTGTTGGTCTTATTCTTTTTAAATGGGTCTTAATTTTCCTTTGTTAATGTATTGCTACCAAATCTGGCCATAATCACCAACATTTATCTCAAAACTTGAAACTATATAAAAGGCCAATTTTTAGCTCTATTGTAATTGTTGTATTGTTTTCTTTACAGTAACATTTGTTTAAAATTTCTTTATGTCCTTACTGCTAAAGATGCCGACCTGGACAGATAGTTGTGCACCGATTTAGTTTATTATACTTTTTAATTTTTACAATTTTTTTTTAATAAAAAAAAGGTTTATGTTGGGGGAAAAAAAGTGTATGGATACAAGTAGAGTTTGTGTGTGTGTGTGTGGTTTTTTTTTTTTTTTTTAACAATATTTAAAATATTTGGCTAGGAAATGCTATCTAAAATATATAAATGTATTAAGTTATATTTTTTGGAAAGGGCAAATAAAAATCTTTTCCATCTGGGCCTTTTAAAAAGTTTTTTTTTTTTAGACCTTTATAAGTCTACAATTTAATTCATAATGGTCTTTAAAAGTCTTACATTTAACTGTGTGAAATCTGCAGAAACCCTGATGGCAGTTGAGTTCAAAAATTCTATCAAATGTAAAAAGCCACCATATACTCTTCATTGTATAAAAAAATATATTATTTGTTAAGTCTTAAACTTTAATTAATGGCCTAAAAGTTTAAACTCCCTTGCAAATTTTGTAACGGGCCTTAAACGCATCTAAACAAATAATAAAAAAGTAAAAAATCGCACGTTTTAACGTCTTAGATCAGATCCTGTTCTGTTAATCCTAACATGAGATTACGATTATTGCAGATTGCATAATCAATGCTGAAATGATATATTGTGCAGCCCTGATTAATTATGTGGAAGTATTGCAGCTCATTGTAAAACATTTTTGCATCTTGCAGATGAAAAGGAGAGATTTGACCCTTCTCAGTTTCAAGAAAGTATTGTTCAAGGCTTGAACCAAACTGGCACTGATTTGGAAGCGGTTGCAAAGTTTCTTGATGCCTCCGGCGCCAAGCTCGACTACCGTCGGTATGCTGAGACACTCTTCGACATCCTGGTGGCTGGAGGAATGCTGGGTAAGTTGCCGTATATGGCTTTATTAGTGTATAGCAATAAATGAATGATCACTCGTAAATGGAAATTTACTTAAACAAGTTTAACATACTTTTAAAATTATTTATTCTGTTGAAAACAAGATATTGAGTTTTGGGAAAAAAAGTAATTGACATCCATAGTAGGAACAAAACTTCCTATAGATCTCAGTTGATGCTATTTTTAAGTATATCTTCCTTTGTGTAAATAGAAACAAGAATCGAATTGCTTTAAATCAATTGGAGGACGAGTAAATAACCATTTTTGGCTGAAAAAACAATTGTGTTTTTTCCTCAGCCCCGGGAGGGACTCTTTCTGATGACTTGACTCGTACGGAGTACTGCCTCTTCACGGCAAGTGAAGACCTGGAGACCATGCAGGCTTACGCTCAGGTATCCACCATTCAATCCTGCCTATCTGGAGAAAAGTCTCAGATTACGGGGCTTGTTTTACATTAATATCACTACTGCAAACTAATTAGCTTCCTTTTTTTTCATGTGTGAACATGTTTGGCTTCTGCTGTAGGTTTTTAACAAGCTGATCAGGCGTTACAAGTACCTGGAGAAAGGGTTTGAAGAGGAGATTAAGAAGGTAAGCAAAGTTGTTCAACTAAGGATTGTAGCATATTTGTTATGCAAACAAAGTCCTATGTTATGCATCTGGAAAGTCCCATGATTTCCTCACCTTTTTTTTTTTTTTTTTTTCAATTCACAGCTGTTGCTGTTTTTAAAAGGGTTCACTGAGTCTGAAAGGAATAAATTGGCCATGCTTACCGGAATCCTGCTGGCCAATGGCAATATATCCGCCTCCATCCTGAACAGCCTCTTTAATGAGAACTTGGTTAAGGAAGGTAATGACAGACTTGGTTAAACATATTAGATTATCTTTCAGAGTGAGGGATTGATGAACTGACTCATGCTCTGTTTTATTGCAGGTGTATCTGCCGCCTTCGCTGTGAAACTGTTCAAATCTTGGATTAACGAAAAAGACATCAACTCAGTTGCTGCTAGCCTGCGTAAAGTTGGCATGGACAACAGGCTAATGGTAAATGTCATGCATGCAGACTCAACTGAAACAACACTTGAATCTCAAACGCTCAAAAGATTTGCTTGATTTCTGATGTAAAGGTGATGCTTCACACATTTAAATTAGCATTTACTCAAACTGGTTTGGAATGATTAGGGTGAGTTTCTATCTGATATTGAGCAAGATATTTTGAAGAAGTTTGAGAACTGGGGCCTGTTTCAGTAAGGAGGTTCAAACAACTCAAAGTTTAAACTTGAACTCTGAGTTGATTTACTGAGAGATTAAAAACTCTGAGTTTTCGGTTTCAGAACAGCTGATCTGAGTTGGGTCAATCAACTTCGAGTAGACCAACTCAGAGTTAAGCGTGCGCACCGTGACTATAAAAAGGCATTATCAATGGAGCGCAGACATTACGAGTGACTATGGCAACATCTTATAAAAGAGATCACCATTTCTTTCTCCAGCTGAACTTGATGTTCTCATGCAAAGTTATAGCAAATATGAGTGTGTATATATTTGAAAAGAAGCAACCATCAGTGAAGAAGAGACAGTTAGCGTGGGAAAACAGCTGCTCAAGTTAATGCCTAATTTCACTTTTTAAGTATTTAAATATTTAAGTATAATAAAATAAGTAATGTAATTTGTGACGTTTATATATTTTTTCTAAACTTTTTTTTATACATTTATTAGTTTTAAATGATTTAACAGTGCACTTGTGTGTCTGCCTTTTTTATTGATCTAGTGATAGAGGTTAATATAACATTTAGAAGGTAAGCAGTACTAAAAAATTTTTTTAGAAAGAATAATAATCCCATTAACCTAGTTACATGCATGTCGAAGGTGAATTTAATTTATTTATTAAAGGATAAGCCATTCTCGTACAGTTCTTCTGTGTGTGACTAAAATGTAGGCAATAGCTATGTTTCCATCCAAATATATTACATAAATGTATGTGCAAAACTGGAATATTGCATAAAAGATGCGAATAAAATTCCATCCAAAAAGAAAAAAATTGTCACTTTCTGATTAAACTGGCACCAAATATCAACAGTAAAAACAGAATTTACTGTGGTAGATTATTTAGCCTAATTAATGTACTTGCGCCTCTGTCAGAAGACAATGCTGAAACACAATGAACACATGGGGGCGTCTGAAGCCATGAGACGCGGAGACTCTTGACACGCACCAGACGTTCGGAGGTAATTAATAATATACAATAATACTAAAACAGTAAAGGCATTTTAGAATGACTAAAACAATATTTAAGACGTGTTGCAGTGTGCTCAGCCTGCTGGTTTGTTCATTTACACACATTTTCATTATCATATGATCATGATCTTTTTTTTTTTTTAATGTACATACTGTAATTTCAGTAAAAGTGTTTCCATCGTAGTTTATGCGCACATTTTCTGTCGAATAAAAGTTTATCCTACTCAGTTATGCACGTTTTTTATGCATATTTTAAAAAGTTATGTGCATCATGACATTTCCATCAATCGTTTTTATGCACGTATCCAAAATAAGCATAAAAATAGGTGGGTGGAAATGTAAGGCTAAGGCGAGAAATACCGCTTCGTCTTTAAAAAAGGGGAGGAGACCGACAGAAACTCTGAGTTTAGAGAATAAAACCTGCTTCTGACCAGGTTAGATTCACAGAGTAAGTTACCACAGTTACTGACTCTGAGTTAAAGTTACCTTTCTTTCAGAAACAGGCTTGACTTACCCTGCTTTCTCGAGTTTAACAAACCTGCCATTTTGAAACGGAAAACCCAGAGTTTCTCTCATTTCAGGGTTAAAATACTGAGTTTTCAGTTAACCTCCTTTCTGAAACAGGCCCCTGGTAGCCATTGACCTAAAATATAAGCACAATCTTTTGGAACACTCTGATTCTGGGGGTCACTCTTCTAAATAACATTGTTCATATTTTGCTGTCCATTTACATTTTTAATCAGAGTTGAAGTTTCTAAGCATTTATTTACTAATTGCAATCTCTGTATAACAGTACCGTCATCCTTAATCACTTATTTTTGAAGAATTTTTTTAGGATAGATGAGCACTCCATGTTACAAAGAGATTATGAAAAACCTTTACGTTTTATAAATTTTCCCAAAAGAGCATCAGAGTTTGCTATTAACCTTATAAAAATGTACAGCTGAAGTCTATTAGCTCTTTTGTGAAACTATCATTGTTCAAATATTTTCCTAGTACTGCTTGTATTTATCAACCCATTTAAACATAATACTTTTAATTACAAATTTTTTTTTTCCAAGTTATTTTGCAAGATACAAGTATTTGGCTTAAATCCTCCAGCAAGCTTTAAAACAGAGTAATGCTTCATTAGTTTGCAGCACAGTGCAGTAGGCCTAGTTCACTTTCGCTTTTAACCTGCTTTGCAGAACAAACCATGAGCTGCCATTCATAATGCACTGTGCTTAATGACAAACTTTCCTGTCTGTCTCCTTGGGTGATTTTTAAAACTGCTGGCACAACGAATATATAGTTAAGCATGTCATCACATCTATGATGACCTGAGATTTTGCTTGCTTTTTATTTCTTCTTTTTTTTTTTTTTTTTTTTTTTTTTTGAGGAATGCAGCCGTACAGCAGATCAGAAGGACTGCGCCTGTAATTATCCATCTGTCCAAATAAAGCGCATTGTGCAGCATGCAAATGTGCACCTACAAGCAGTGTTCTGATTGGCTAAAGTAGACGTCTCATGTCTGTGCATTCTAGACGTAAACGCTCTTTCTGGCTATCTTCCTTGCGTTCACAGCACAGCATTCCGGCAAATTACCGGCAATCTTACAACTTCTTTTTTCAGAAAATAGCCAAAGCGAATTTACTGTTGTTTTTTTTAAAGCTCCTGTTCACACAAAGAACTCTCTGGAAAATTTTGAAAGGGACTTATGACTGCCAGTTTCCAACATTCTCCAAACACTTGTGATCACGAGAGAGAGAAAAAACAAGGGTTTTAATCCATTCGACCAATCATAAGTTAATTTAAATTGTGAAAACTAACAGTTCCAAATTCTCTACTGATTTGGTTTACACATTTTAAAAGTGATAAACAAGTTTTTGGTGTTAATCTTAGTGTAATTTTTTCAGACTTTTAAAATATTTACAAACCTGGAATAAAACCAATATGAAAACATGTAATTTAATGTGAATGTAAACTTCAATATGAAAACCCTAGGTTTTCTGAACCGTTATTAGGATAACCTTGAAGTTACAGAATAAACTCTGTGTTTAATGCATTTTAATAAAAACTAAGCCTTGATTGAGCCAGGTAATGTATAAAGGATCTTTTTCCTATTTTATTTTTGAGTTACTTAAAAATTGATTTCTATTAGATTTACAAGACACCCTAAATTCAATGATGAAATCAACTGAGGGGGTCAAGTACGTTGTGAGATTCTTACAATCGAATTTGATTAAGCATTCCCTACCTCAGAATTGTAAGGTCAAGAAAAATCAAACCAGATATGAATTCAGATTTCTCTGTTCATTAAGCTGATTTCAGCTTAAGTTTTGTTTTCCAGTTGAATATGTTAGAACTTTTCATGCAATTCATGATTCATGTTTCAGTAATGATCAGTGTGTGAATGATTTAATTTTGTTTTAAACCTGTCCACTTAAAACAGGAGCTGTTCCCTGCCAACAAGCGTAGCTGCGAACATTTCTCCAAATATTTCACTGACGCTGGGCTGAAGGAGCTTTCTGACTTTGCTCGCAACCAGCAGTCCATTGGAGCACGCAAGGAGCTTCAGAAAGAGCTGCAAGAGCAGATGTCCCGTGGCGAAACTCTCAAAGATGTACGTTTTACTTAAGTAGTTTAAAAACACTAATAGCTTAAACACTTGACTGTTTTTATTGACTCTGGAGGTTTAATTGATCTCTTTCTCTCCACAGATCATTGCCTACGTTCGTGAAGAGATGAAGAAAACTAGCATCTCCGAGCAGACAATGATTGGCATCGTGTGGACCAGTGTCATGAGCTCCGTCGAGTGGAATAAAAAGGAGGAGCTCGTCACAGAGCAAGCCATCAAACACTTGAAGGTATCCACAACATTCATGGAAACATCATTCAATGCATTTTCATCCCAAAAAAATAACATTCACTCACCCGCAAGTGGTTTCTTTAATCTATGCGGAGTTTGATTGAAAGGTTAATCTCATTTCTTTTTGCTCATTTTCCAGCAATACAGCCCACTGCTGAAGGCCTTCACCTCACAGGGCCTGTCTGAGCTCACACTCCTGCTGAAGATCCAGGAGTACTGCTATGACAATATCCACTTCATGAAGGCCTTCCAGAAGATCGTGGTGCTTCTTTACAAAGGTGTCTTTTCAGTAGTTCTTCTTTTTCAAATCTGTTCTCTTGGGTCTAAGGCTTGGTTTTGTGCAAAAAAATCTAGGCTGTACCAAGGTTATGTCTGCTTTGAAACTCATCATTTTTCTTTTGTTTTTGGCTGCTTGTAGCTGATGTTTTGAGTGAGGAGGTGATTTTGAAGTGGTACACAGAAGGCCATGTGGCCAAAGGAAAGAGCGTCTTCCTTGAGCAGATGAAGAAGTTTGTGGAATGGCTGAAAAACGCAGAAGAGGGTAAGTTTTTAATCACATCCCCTCAGATTTTGTGGATGGATTTGATAGTTAAAGTTTCCGTGTTATCTTTCAGAGTCTGAATCTGAGGAAGAAGAGGGAGACTAAAATACCATGTCAGCAGAATGTTTTGTTACAGAAGTGCTTGTCTTTCTAATTTTTTTTTTTTATTTTGCCTTTTTTTTTTTTTATTTATTTTATTTTTTTTTGATTCTACCTCCTGTTTTTTCAAACCATAACATTTAGATGTCATTTAAGGGCTTTATAACAAATGGTTAATTTTAACAGATTTTTCTAATAAGGTTTACACTTAAGATAGCACAAAAGTTGTGGTCAACCTTTGTAATTATTTACTCACTCAAGGAACTTTTAAGTGTTGACACAGTTCGGACATCTTAAATTATTGTTCTAGTGATTCCTTTATGAATTGACATTCCATTGAATTAGATCAGGCTGCCTTGTTTGCTTTTAAGACGCCCTTTTCTATATGGTATTGATGCCTTCATGCCCTGTCATGATCAGTGTTCCACAAAGGGAATAAACGGTCCTCTTTGTCTCATCGTGATGTTATTGCCAAAGGGTTGAGTCCTTCTCCCATAACATCCATCGGCGTTCTGTTCCCTGCCTATCAAACTGTACAGCGCTGAAAACAATTTGCAGATCACCTGTAAAGACCCTTAAATGACTCCCAACCTCTTCTATGATGTACCTCCATCTTATTCGTCACCAGTTTCTTTAATCTGACAAACTAATTGACTTTTTTTAAGAAATAAAGATCTAGAAGTATATTCTTGGCTTGTTTTTGTTATTTATTTTAATTGTGACTTCAGATTTGTTTTGAGCGGTGTGTAGGTTCTTCCACCAGGGGGCATCTGAAAACCAGAATGCAGAGACTTTTTCAAAAATATTTTAATGATTTGAGTCATGAGTACAGACTTTTTTTTTTTTTCTTGTACAAAAATACCTGATCATTAAATAGCAGCTTGATGTTTTACATGTGCAAAGGACCTTTTTTTTAAATTAAAAGACAGTTCAAGTATTAGAATATAACAGGCCAGTTTGTATCTTTCATTTCAAATGCTTAAGCAGGCCATTTGTTGTATTTCAACCTTTATTTGGGTAAAAAAAAGTGCAGTTATTTACAAATTGTTTAAGCCTTATCCTACAGCATTTATAGTTCAATATGTGGTGCTTTTTTCTTGGTAGTGCACATCCTTAATACAAGTAAATGCAAGTCATTCTGCACAATCAGAAAAACCTACGAGCTGCTGTTTTGACTTGTGCAAGACGCAGGTAAACACGTTGCATAGAAATGACTATGCTGTACATAAGTTCACATCGCAGGTGTAGAATCTGAAATTACAATAAGGGTTAGGCTCAAATTCATCATTGCTATTTTATGTAAACAATGTATTTGGAGGTTTAGCAAGTGATATAGTAGTGAGCTTATAGCACATGTTACATTTACAAAAGCTTGTTCATCGGCAACTTGGGGCATATTTTGGGGCATTTGTTAAAAAGCAGCTTTCTCTTGAAGCCCATGCAGGTACAGTCCCCACTAATGTTCAGCTTAATGATTTGATTTGGGAAAAGTGCCTTAGCATTATTCTTGCTATTTGCTGTTCTTGAGTGCAGGATTTGGATATTGGTGCTCTAAGTGTATTATACAGACTCAAATCTGTGTGAAGTTGCCCTTCCAAGAGCAAGATAAGGCACCCTGTCAAATGCCTTTCTGCAGATAAAAAAAATGCCAAGTCATTGTGTAATTGACAGAGCAAGGGCACAATGTAACATGAACAAGCTTTTGCCCATTGCAACCCCAAATAGCCTTTTCCGAAGTGCACACTACAAATTACGTCACCAACGTGAACTCCTACTGGGTCATGACCCAGGGCTTGTATTAGGGATTATGTGCCTTGTTCTCAAGACATGAAAGATCAGGTTCTCATCATGAACTACTTCCACCTTTAACATTCAGTCATGTGCCGCTTGAACTTTCTGATAAATATTTAGCATGCTTGCCCATCCCAAATGTTCATGCTGAGGATAGAATCTTGTTTACAGTCTCTCAAGAGCCATGTTGGGATCGTGGTCCATGCGTCGATGTGGAGACAAGAGGGAGGGGATGTGATTTTTGCCCGCTGTTGTACTGACAGCGACCACTGCAAACCACAAGGTTTCAGTTACCATCATGTGACAGGCGAGGGGCAGACACAAGACTGTTTTTTTAAGGCAAGGGATGGTGTCGCTTACTATATCTGATACTGAAATAGCCTCCCACCAGGTGCAACTTTACACATATTCTCCGGTTACATTAACCAAAACAGTTGATAAGGTGGACACCCCTGAAGACACAGGGATAAAAAAAGTGCAGATCCGTGTCTCCATGTCACTCCTTTCGTCTGTCCTCGTAGATAAAATAAAAAAAAAAAACCCAGCAAAACGTCTCTGTGCAAGGCAATATCTCTTTACATGTAAACATTCAGAGGTTGAGAGCTCATACGTAGCAGCGGTCAGTCAGAGAACTTCTGTCACGCAGTTGTGTGCTTTTCCCCATCTCGAAGCTGCAGAGGTAGACGATCATTAAAATGTGTTAGAATTTACACCTGCAGCATTTTTCACTTATCAGATTGTGTGAAAAACATAGGCTTGCTATCTTGCAATCAAGCAACTTGCAGAACTGCAATTAAAATCAAATTTTGCCAAGCAAAAGAGTTCCCAAATACTTCAGTTCTTGCCACTCTTATCTTCATACAATCAACAGGCAACACTTTAAAGACTCACCATTTTCCTTTGGTTGCTCAGGCAGAAGGTGCAGATGGGTCGGACTGGTGGGGATTTAAGGTTGGCATTGCTTTGTAAGATGTTGTGATATTTCAGACAGGGTTGCCCGTCCCTGCAGTCCTCCCCTAACAGAAGCACATTGGCCAGGTGTGAAATGTAGCTCGATGCCAATCGTAGAGTCTCAATTTTTGACAACTTCCTGTCGGCCGGCTCCGTTGGGATAAGGGTGCGCAGAGATGTGAAGGCAGTGTTGACGCTGTGAGTGCGGTCTCTCTCCCGGGCATTCGCTGCCTGCCGTTGTTTGCTCACTCCTGCAAGTCTGCGGCTCCCTCGGCGTCTCCTGACCTCTCTATGGCCCCTGGTGGGGCTCCCAGCTCCAGTGGATTTCTCCGAGCTGTCGCTGCCGCTGTCCAGATCATCAGGGTCGGAGGGCAAGCTCTGGGTATCGTGTGCGGGATGTGCGTGAGCTAGCCCGTGCTCGCCTGTACTGGACTTCATGGCGTGCAGAGTTGTTGTGGGTAGTCCATGGCGTAGAAGCTGGCTGCCCATGGTGCTTTAAGCTGAGTGAAAATAGCAGCCGGGGGCAGCTGCGTCTGATCCGGTGTCCAGAGATCTTCCGTGGCCCCGTGGCACTTCAGCATGCCATTTCTTGAATGACTGATCCCTTTCTGGATTTGTCCGCCACCATGTGGCTGCGAAAAAGGATGGACAGGTGGAGCTGGGGGCCACCTGTCAAGCCCCAAAGAAGGAGGATGTATGAAGATATAAATAAGTGCACGCACTTGCACATGCACAGGGATTTTTGTGTTTGTTACACCTTTGGCTTAATATTTGACTACCAGGTCCTTTGGGTAACCTTGTACAGGGTGTCAGGATGGTAGATCTGCTTTCCATAAGAAGGCTTACCTCAGATTTTGGCCTTTCATTCTAGAACATTCATCCCTCGTTTATAATATTGTTTGTTCATACTTGGTACCTTAAAAATGTATCTACAATTAAGCAACCATGTTCTGTTTCACCCAGCGCTAAATTTAGCGCAAAGTTTACAGACAGAGGCTGTTGTCGTTGCCTGTAAAATTCATATCACATGGGCTGTGGGTCACACCAGGTCCAAAAGGAGAGCGAGAGAGATGCAGCTGGCCGCATAGAGGGCAGTGTTGCAAATTTGACAGAATGTAGCTTACAACACTCATTTCAGAGCTTGTAGATTCACTGTCCTGCACATTTATGCTTGGTTAACTTCAATCTAACGCAACTAAATATGCTAGCGAAGGTCTAAGGGTTACTGCAAAGCTACAGGAAGATGGGTTTTCATCACGGTTGGATCAAATTCTGCAGGACTGAACTTGGTTAACCCTGACCTATTTAAAATGCAAGCAAAAAGAAGAATGGTGAAGAGTTCTTTTCCTCAATCTGAGTATTTAAAGCTGTGCTTTTAGATGTACTGAACATTACTGTCCCAAAGATTATCATTTGAGGGATCTTCAAGGTAAAGTCTATCCTGGGGATTTGCAACTAGCGTTAGCATGTAGGTCTCAGCATTAGCACTGTATAAGGTGCTCTCTCTTTCCAGCTGCCCTCCAGTTTCTCTTTAATGCCCTGCCTGACTGAACGGCCCAGGTGTTTTCCTGTCTTCCATATTCACACACTGTGGTCCCTCTTTAGATGCAGTAAAAATACCAGTAAGTGTTTACTATACCTATGTTGCATTGCTGCTTGTTTTATGCTTGTACAACCCTGTTAGACTATTAAGTTTAAAAAACATTTTATCTTTAGAATCTATGATTTAGTTCAGCACGTCCAATCCTCCTCCTGGAGGGCCATCATCCTGCTGGAGTCCAACCAAGTTCAAAAGACTTTCCTTGAGGTTTAATTTAACTATATATTATTTGCAGGGGATGTCATGGTGGCGCAGTGGGTAGCACAATCGCCTCACAGCAAGAATGTCTCTGGTTTGAGCCCCAGCTGGGTCAGTTGGCATTTCTGTGTGGAGTCTCCCTGTTTTCGAGTGGGTTTCCTCCGAGTACTCTGGTTTTCCCCACAGTCCAAAGACATGCGGTGTAGGTGAATTGAATAAACTAAATTGACCGTAGTGTATGAGTGTTTCCCAGTGATGGGTTGCAGTTGGAAGGGCATCTGCTGCATAAAACATGCTGAATAAGTTGGTACCTCTGTGGTGACCCCTGATTGATAAAGGGACTAAGCCAAAAAGCAAATGAATGAACTTTGGGTTGTGGCCTCAAGGAACAGGTTTAGCTTTAATGCCTCCAGCTCAGGGGTCACCAATCTTGTTTCTGGTGGTTCGGTGTCCTGCAGGGTTTAGTTCCAATTTCCCTCAACACACCTGCCTGGGTGTTTTAAGTATACCTAGTAAGACCTTGATTAGCTTGTTCAGGTGTGTTTGATTTGGGTTAGAGCGAAAATCTGCAGGACACCAGACCTCCAGGAACAAGTTTGGTGACCCCTGCTCTAGCTTAATTAGACCAAGGGTAGCCAAGTTAGATCATGGGCAGCAACAGTTCTGCAGAGTTTTGATCAAGCCTTTGTTAGGTTTCTAGTAACCTTTAGATCCTAATGAGTGTAGTCCACCTTTAGAAGCAGGTGTTCACTTCTCCTCTACTGCCTTGCTTTTTATTTTAGAATAGTTTGTTAGTGGTTTTGAATGCCTTTGGGCAATAAGGTTTGAGGGGCTAATAAGGATGGAGTGCAACTCTGCAGGACTATCTACAGCACAAGTAAGACTTAGGAGACTATGTGTATGTGTTTGGTATTCACCACTAGATGTCAGTAGCACACCACTTAAGATTTTTGTTCCAGCATTCAAGCCAAGAAACACAAGTACTTTTTCCATGTAAACGCTCAGTAATTGATTTTAAGAGAACTAATTAAACTTGTGGGGGGAGGGAAACGTAATTATATTACGTAGTCACATTTTAACGCATGGATCTTTGTCAGAACTATGTTTAAACCTAAATTGCCACTGATGTCCTTTTAGACACTAGGTAAGTTTGATCCAAACTAGTTAACCGTTACACTCTCATACATGCATGTGGCAACTGTTCACTAATTTGTTTGACCCTTCAAGCTCTTCTGGCTCACCAAGTTCACGCGTGCACATTCACCCAATAGATGAGCCGCCTGTGGCCCAAACATACGCTCTGACGGGTTTGTTGTTTATCCTGACAGCATCGCCTCTAATCTTTAAGAGCGCCTGCTGGGATGCAAAACAAAGATACGCCATTATAATCCTCCACGAGTTTGCTTGGCACTTAAATTTGCAGGTGAAAGCTCCTGGTAAGTTGCGAAAGTCAGGCATCGGCTCACAGCGACGGTTTCCTGGATACCGGCATTCGTGGAAGCAAGCGGAGCATAAAACAATTCATATTTTTCATTGAACGGTTTTGCAGCTCCAAGTTTACATAGTCAATATGACATAGTTTACACTCCAGTTCCAGTTGAGTGAAGGTGAGTGCCAATTAGCATTTTAAAGGCCTAATTTCCTGTGGAGCAAGATTATAAAGCTCTGCGCGCACCTTTTAAGCACCTGTTTTAAAACTCTGCTGGAAAGAGTGTGATTAGATTGCCAAATTAGAACACTACAACAAAAGCGAACAGTCTCTGCTAGTTTTCTCTCCCGGGTTTTGGAGTGCTCTTAAATACAGGTCATCATACAAAGGACACCTACACAGGGATTGCCACACTTTAAAAGTAACTAATCTTTTTTTGAAAGCATGCCATAAAACATAATCCAAGTGCTAAGGGCAATTGCAAATCATGTCTGATGCTGGTCTGATGCACAAGTGCCAAGATACCATTAGCATCTTGTTATGCAGTGCATTTTCATGTCCTCCATCATAGAGAGTGTCTTAATATATTAAATCAAGTATTAGATTAAAGCTTCTTAAAGATGTAAATCATATTACTAAATTGCACGAGGTGAGGAACTTAAAATTATTTCACTGCACTGGTTTGAGTCAATGTTGCCATTTATTGCTTGCTGTGATATGCAACTTCTAAAATGTTTATTTTTTATTATTTTTTAAATTCCCTACATCTGCTTTGCCTTTTTAATATCCACTTAAGCAAGGATGTCCAAACTTGCTCCTGAAGCCCCACTGCCCTGGAGTTTTGCTCCTACGTTAGTAATAACCACTATTTATTAGTGATGGGCAAAGCTTCGAAACATTATGAAACCCGTCTCCACAGTGACACCTAGTGGTCATTTTTTAATGTATTGCTCTAGACCAGCTTCAGCAACGAAACAGTTGAGCAAATTGAGCTATTTAACACCATGTTGTAAAATTCAGGTTTCAAGTGATTTACTGGAGCGATGAGTTCCTGACTAGCATACAGAAATAATCAATAGTATCTGGATGCAGCCTTTATGATTTAAGCTGAGATTGAACTCAGCGATGCAATGACAGAGACAATGCACTCAATGGAGTGAATGACGTCACTGTGACGGGGAGGGGATAGGTGAGTGCATTAAAAAGTATTGGATGTAGTTCAGATTGCACTGCGACAGGACTGCATCCAGACCACTCTTGAAACAATGGGTTCGAATACAAGGTGAAGCAGCTATAGATGTCAGTTTTTAAATGCTCTGTTATTGTAATGTGTTTTGCTTTAACATTGGTCGGACATCCAAATGAACACTTTGTGAATAATTATGTCTTGTTTAGGTCATAAAAAATGTAACATTATAAAATACTTTAAGTCATAATTTTAGAGTAATTCTACAAGTTGGGATTTGAACTCGGGACATTTGCAGCACAGTTACTCTCTGCATATGCATGGTTTACTGGGCTACATGAAATAGCAATGCAATCTCACACAAATCATAACTTTTTGATTTAGTGTCTAATTTAAACAATCTAACCCAAACAATTTGCTCATTGTAATGGGTTTAGGGTCAGGGTTGGGTGCCATGTCTCCTTTTTAAAATCGTACATTTACATACGACTGAACTCATATGAATTAGCCACTAAACTGACAACACGTAAAATAAGATTTCTCGTCAGATCAGGCTGGAAATAGAGCTTTATTTTCAACTCTGTCATTCAAACACAGAAACGTTTCTAAAATGACCGATGCTTTGAATTGCTTTAGTCATGTGACTTGGGCCCCGTTTACACTGCCAGTTAAATGTGACCCAATTTCGTTTTTTTGCTTATATGTGACACAGATCGGTTCTGTTCTATGACTGTTCATTCATTTTCTTGTCAGCTTAGTCCCTTCATTAATCTCGACGCTGTGTTGAAACATCAGTTTCACGTCAACCATCCCTACAATTCAATAGTCTTTAAACGCAGTAAAAACAGTTGCTTTAGAAACTTTCTGGAAGCAGGTCCCTAATTTTAAAACCTAGGTCTTTAAGTTTTGATGTATTAAATGTACCAACAGATTATCTTATGCACTGACATGATTGGATTGGCGCATATACAAATACAAGCCTACAGTGGATTGCCTGAAAGTGACGTTTTAAGCTGCCAAAAGGCTTTTGCATGCCGCTAGTTCCTAGAACTACTTGCAGAAGTATCCAGATTTTGGCATGTTCACCACAGGACATGGGGCCTCATTTATAAAATGTGCAGAAACTATTGTAAATTTGTTAAAAGATAATTTCGCAAAAGTCTTGTCAACGTTAACAACGCCATGCTTCAGGAATTTGCATACATTTGATGGGATGTGATGGAACGGCCATCAGGATGTATTAATGAAGAATTAAATGCAATCTCTGGTGTTTTGAGGTTGTTTAAATTTGTGTCACTCAAAAGTTATAGCTACGTAACAGGAACAGAACAAAAGGTAGAAAAAGAGAGACCATATAATAAGGTAAAGAAACGTATGAAGGTCTAGCCCAGATGAGAGACACACTTCACGCTTTCATTTCTCCTGTTCGGCTGGAGAATCTTATGAGGGTCTCTCTAGTGCCCTTGCTGACCATTAAAGGAAACTAATTGGAGTCCAGGGACAGACAGCTCTGAGGGCTACCGAAACATTTCAAAGAAAAGAGTTCCCAGAGAAGATCTCTACAAGAAAAAAAAAGAGAAGGAAATACTGCTGAGTTTTGGAGCCTACTCCACTATGTACCTTCTTACTACTCCGACTCAAGGGAAATAAGCAGTGGCGTAGCGGACGGGCCCGCAGGGCACGCACCACGGGGGGGCCCCGCGTGATT
The DNA here is from genome assembly GCF_052040795.2 of Danio rerio. Taxonomy (NCBI): domain Eukaryota; kingdom Metazoa; phylum Chordata; class Actinopteri; order Cypriniformes; family Danionidae; genus Danio; species Danio rerio. The sequence continues at coordinate 14,668,439 of NC_141042.1, forward strand.
AGGGGGCCCCGCGTCGTCGTGATTTTCAATAATTAAAAACCCACCGGCGAACGCAATAATCAAACTCTTGGGAACAACTGTGGTCGGAACCAAAGTTCACAGGTCTGTGTTCTCTGAACACCTCTCAAGCGGTGGACTACTTCATTCTGATTGCTTGCCGCCAATGTTGCCAACTTAGCGACTTTGTCACTAGATTTAGCGACTTTTCAGACCCCCTTAGCGACAAATCTAGCAACTTTTTTGTGTGTTATTGGAGATTTTTTTTAGACTGTCATTTGTCCATACTGTACCGTGACCCTACTCTTCTCAACGAGCTGCGTTTGATGCCGCTGGCCCCTCCCCCGCCTCACAGCACTGACAGGCGGCCCAGTCAGTCCACTACAGCAGCCTCTCCCACCTGCAGCCCGAGAGCAGATCACCCCTCTGCGTACCGACGACAAATGATTTAGCACAGGCAGTGTGAAGGTATTTCCCTTGTACAGTCAAACCGATCTACTTCTACTTTATTTTAACAATTTAATTGGACCGTTTATTCTTTTCTTGTTCACAATCACAGATGTTAGTGACAGTTTCTGAACTTGTCTGAGTTTATTACATATGAGAGATTACTGCACATTCACTACATATCTATAATGACATACTGTATTCAAACAGCAATAAATCTAGTTAAATAAACATGCTTATATAAAGCGTAGGGCAATTATAAATACCCCTTTATTAACCATAGGCTGTTGAACAGAAACGGTAGAACGTGATGACGCCAGTGATATGAAAATTGACGTATGACATATACCCCCCCCCCCCCCTTTATCAGGGGGCCCCGTCAGCGATCCCTGCAGGGGGGCCTCTGCATTTTGCGCTACGCCACTGGAAATAAGAAAGGGGGAAAAAAGTGGGAAAGAAGTCTGAGGTGATGGGTTTCTGGGAGATATGGTTTACTCTGAGTCATCATGCCTGAAAGATTTGATCTGTGGCCAGAAAACTGCTCTCCTTTCTTCTCAGCTTTTCCCTTTTCTCTTCTAATCCCTCTGCGTTTGAGTCTTCAGAGACTGCATGGACTATAGCAATTCGGATTTAGCAGATTTGTACACATAAATTTGTAGCTACGTGAACTGCCTCTTAAATGCTGCTAATCGGATTGTCGCAGACTAGAACAAAGCTGCTGCTTTCTTTTATTTCACAAAAATCTGACATAATGTACGGTTAGCCAGTCATTATAACGCCAAATAAACCCAGACAGGGTGGCTTGATATTAAACGCAGCTCTTTTGTCATCCGATAAATTATTTCAAAAAAGCAATTAATTACTAATTACATCTTTCAAATTTACATTATTTTATGTATCTAACTACCATGTCTGAAAAGTCATTTAAATACTTGACTTAATATTACATTTAATCTGTGTAAATCTTAATGCAATAAAAATTACACTTAATTAATTAAATCAAATTAGTCACATTAGCTAAGGAATTTTAGCTTAATTTAAAATAACTACTTTATGAAATGGTTCAACGTAATGATGCCATATTTCATACATACCATAATATTGTAATTTATTTCTGTCAATTCAGTGTTTTAACCAGTATTAAGCATGTCAAACAAATGTAACCTTTAGTTTACAAAATCTAAATGTTCTACTAAAGATATTAGCATAACAAAAATATAGTTTCTCTGAATTAATTTTTTTATTTAAAAAAGTTTATTTATTTGCAATATTTAAGGCAATTACATAAGTAACAGTTATTAACTTTTTCAACAGTTTATCACTCGCAAAGGTTTGTTTTATGCTAATGAGTTACTACAACGTGAAGTTTTTTGTAGTGAACTAGACTTAATCGGGTAAGTAATTTAACGTGTGCAGACAAGCTAATCTACATTTTTAGTTAATATTTTTATCGAAACCATCTCAAAGATGACAACCTTGATTAGCTTGTGCTAATCAGCAATTCAATGCTAGCATATTTAGCTACAAATCAACAAGGTTAAGCTAACATATTTAGCTACAAGTTTACAGGTCTGTCCATTTTCAGTTCTGTTTTATCCTGTGCTGTTTGTGTTTACTATTTTCTTGTTCTTCAAAAGTAGTTTCGACACCATTTTAGGTGCAATCTGCAGCAGTACCATCAGTAGCTGATTGCTATCATATAGGTACAAAAGCTTAATTTCTCATGTCAAATTCAAACAATAGATCAATAAAGCTCAAAGCTTATTTTATGCAAATGAGTTTTGTTTATCATTCTGGAATGGTTTAGACAATAGATGTGAGGTAAGCTGAAGTGACTAATTTATTCTGTGTAGGCAAGCTATTCTACATTTTTATTTAATATTTTTTATCGAAACCACCCAACAAATAAAGACGGCAACCTTGATTTGCTTGTGCTAATGCTAAAATATTTAGCTACAGGGTAATACAGTATGTATTTAGCTACAAGTTTATAGGTTTGTCCATTTTAACTTCTTTCTGTTTTGTTTTTGTTTCTTACCTACTTTTTCTTGATAAGAAGTTTCAACGCCATTTTGAGTGCAATCTGCAGCAGTACCGTCAGTAGCTAATTGCTAATCAGTCATTTCATCATATAGGTAAAAAACCTTAATTTCTAGTGTCAAGTTCAAACAATAGACCAATTGAAGCTCATAACCCTACAATATGACCTCCAGACAAGCGAAAAGTGATTACATAATATTAAGAGGATAATTAATTTAAATACTTGACATAATACCACATTTAATCTGTGTAAATCTCAACACAGACAATAGAAATGAAACTTAATGAATTAAATATGACGGTTCACTCCGCTGTGGCGACCCTGGATTAATAAAGGGACTAAGCGGAAAAGAAAATGAATGAATGAATTAAATCTGAGTCAAACATGGAATTTTAGCTTCATTTATTATTTAAGAAAAGCATAAAATGGTTCGAAGTAACAATATCCTATTTTGTACATGGAATAATATAGCAATTTAGTTCTTTTTATTTCTTTATTTTCTAAGAGTATGAAATTTTCAGACAAATTTAATGCTTTTTAGTTTACAAAATCTAATTATTCTATAAATATATTGATAACACAAATATAAAGAGTCTCTCAATCAATTTATATGAAAAGGTTGAATTTATTTAAGGTATTTAAGGCAATATAAGTAACATTATTAAGTTACTAAAAAAAAAGTAATTACTTACACTTTACTTTTTTCAGGGAATAAGTTATTTTACTTTCACTAACTAATAACTTTGTACCTAACTATGTATACTTAGCTACAGGGTAATACAGTATGTATTTCGCTACAAGTTTACAGGTTTCTCCATTTTAACTTCCTATCCTGTGCTCTTTTGTGTCTCTTACAAGTTACTTGTTCTTGAAGTTTCAACGCCATTTTGAGTGCAATATGCAGCAGTACCGTCAGTAGCTAATTCATTTCATCGCATAGGTAAAAAAAAAACTAACTTAATTTTTTAAGTCAAGTTCAAACAATAGACCAATTGAAGCTAATAACCCTACAATATGACTGATTATGTAATATTAGGCGAACAATCAATTTTAATATTTGATGTAATACCACGTTTAATCTGTGCAAATCTCAACACAGACAATAGTAATAAAACTTAATGAATTAAATCAGAGTCAAACATGGAATTTTAGCTTCATTTAAAGTGACTAATGCTTCAGAAAAGCACAAACGGGTTCAAAGTATCATACCCTATTTCATACAAACAATAATATTGGATTTTTTTCCCGAGTCAATTCATTGTTTGATAAACGTGGAATTTTCAGACAAATGTAACCTTCTTTAGTTTGCAAAATACAATTATTCTAATAAATACAGAGATATAATAAAAATATAGAGTCTCCGAATTGATTTCTATAAAAAATATAGAATTTATTTAAGGTATTTAAGGCAATATATAAGTAACGATAATTAAATAACTAAGAAAAAGAAAAACACAATCACTAACACTTTACTTTTTCAGAGAATACGTCTTTTTATTTCAGTAACTAATTACTTCGTACCTAACTCTGTTGGACTTATTTTATGCTAATGAGTTTTGTGTTTATCATTCTAGAATGGTTTGTTTAGACTTAATAGATTTGAGGTTACTAATTCTGTGTAGGCAAGCTAATCTACATTTTTATTTAATCATTTTTTTTAATCAAAACCAACCTATAAATAAAAAAGGCAACCTTGATTACCCCGTGCTAATCTGCAATTCAATGCTAACATGTTTAGCTAAAAGGTAATACATATTTAGTTTACAAGTCTGTCCATTTTAACCTCCTTTTCATCCTGTGCTCTTTTGTGTTTCTAACTAGTTACTTGTTCTTGAAAAGTAGTTCCGACGCCATTTTGAGTGCAATCTGTAGTAGTGCCATGTATAGCTAATCGCTAATCGGTCAATTCATTATATAGGTAAAATATCTCATGTCTCATATCAAGTTCAAACAATAGTTCAAATGAAGCTCTTAATCCTTCAATATGACCTCTAGACAAGCGAAAAGTGATTATATAGTATTAAGTGGACAATCCCCGGTAGGTTTAATTATTTATAACACATGGAGTGAGAATCACAGCTTGACAAAAAGATGTTAGAAAGCTGTCATCATCCTCCTCAGCATAGTTAACACTTCTCAACGTGCTAAATAACAACACTGACGGATGTAAGAAAGCAAATAGACGGCTTAATCTTCCTCTGTGGCCACATATGCTCAAAGAGACCTTGTGACATCAGGTTATTAAAGTGGTGAGTTGTGCATAGACAAGCTCATTATTTGAAATGCCCTTGAATAATGTGAAATCACTGATGTGCAGAGCCTGATGTCAACGCATTTTTTTAATTAAGTGGCAGTATCTGGAATAGTTTAATAGGTCAGTAAATAATAATAATTACAGTCATCTTCTGCCAAGAAAAAATAGTTCATTAGCCTATATATGGTTTATTTTCCAAGCAAGCGTATAAACCGCGTATGTGGCTGACTTTAAAGCAAAGTATATGTGTACTAAGATTATAATTAAATGCATTTGATTGCACATGAGCTATTAACCATAAATTAAATATATAGAGAATATTACAAAGCTATAAATTCCCCTGTCGAGTTTACTTCTTGACTTTTGTACTCTGTAAGAGACAGATCATCCATTTTTTTTCGACTTAGTCCCTGATTTATTAGGGGTCGCTACAGCGGAATGAACCGCCAACTATTCAGGCATATGTTTTGCGTGACGGATGCCCTTCCAGCCATAATCCAGCACTGGGAAAGAAGCAATTTGTTTATTATATATTTAACAATGAACAGACAACTTTTCTGGATTTACAGGTCTATGGATTTGCGTAAAATAATATTGGTTTTAAGGCATTGCGCGATGTGTGCTCGCAGTTGAAAAAAAAGTCAACTCTAAGCAGAAAAAGCATGTTACATCAGTCGCATCTTTTTTATTCTCCAATTAAATGCAAGCAGAGGGGTTTTCATTGATTACAGTTCATCCAAAAAAGTATTCATAGCGCTTCAGTTTTCCAATGTTTTTTATGTTTCAACCTTATTCTAAAATTAATTTATTTCGTCAAAATTCTACACACAATACCCCATAATGATAATGTGAAAAAAGATTTTTTTTTGAAATTGTTGCAAATTTATTAAAAATAAAAAACCTGAAAAATCACATGTACATAAGTATTGACAGCCTTTGCTCAAAACTTTGTTGATGCACCTTTGGCAGCAATTGCAGCCTCAAGTCTTTTTGAATATGATGCCACAAGCTTGTCACACCTGTCTTTGGGAATTTTTTCCTCTTTGCAGTACCTCTCAAGCTCTACCAGGTAGGATGGAAAGTGATGGTGTACAGCCATTTTCAGATCTCTCTAGAGATGTTCAATAGGATTTAGGTCTGGGCTCTGGCTGGGCCACTCAAGGACATACACAGAGTTGTTGTGACACCACTTTGTTGATATTTTGGCGGTGTGCTTTGGGTCATTGCCCTGCTAGAAGATTAACAGTCACCCCGGTCTGAGGCCAAGAGCACTCTGAAGCTCGTTTTTATTCAGGATGTCTCTGTACATTGCTGCATTCATGTGTCACTATATCCTGACTAGACTAGACCTGCTGCTGAAAAACATCCCCACAGCATTCTCCAAACGTAACGCCTGGCCTTCACGCCAAAGAGTTCAATTTTAGTCTTATCAGACCAGAGAATTTTCTTTCTTATGGTCTGAGAGTCCTTCAGATGACTTTTGGCAAATTCCAGGTGGGGAGTGGCTTCCACCTGGCCACTCTACCATACAGGCCTGATTGGTGGATTGCTGCACAGTAGGTTGTCCTTCTGTAAGGTTCTCCTCTCTTCTCAGAAGAACGCTGGAGCTCAGAGTGACCATCGGGCTATAGTTCACCTCCCTGACTAAGGCCCTTCACCCCCGATCACTCAGCTTAGATGGCCGGCCAGCTCTAGGAAGAGTCCTGGTGGTTCCAAACATCTTCCACTTATGGATGATGGAGGCCACTGTGCTCATTGGAACTTTTAGAGCAGCTGAAATGTTTCTGAAACCTTCCCCAGCCTTGTGCCTCAAGACAATCCTGTCTAAGAGGTCTACAGACAATTCCTTTATCTTCATGCTTGGTTTGTTTTTTGACATGCACAGTCAACCCTGGGACCTTATATAGACAGGTGTATGCATTTTCAAATCATGTCCAATCAACTGAATTTACCACAGGTGAACTCCAATTAAGCTGCTGAAACATCTCTCATCTCATGTACCTGTGTTCAATTTAGAGCTTCACGGCAAAGGCTGTCAATACTTATGTACATATGACTTTTCAGGTTTTTTATTTTGAATAAATTCACAACAATTTAAAAAAAATCTGTTTTCACATTGTCATTATGGGGTATTGTGTGTAGAATTTTAAGGAAATAAATGAATTTAATCCATTTTAAAATAAAGCTGTAACAAAAAAATATGGAAAAAGTGAAGCGCTATGAATACTTTCTGGATTGAGTGTAAATGCACAACATAGCCTATTTTATTAATATTTCTGGGTGAAATATGACCCAATTCTGGCTAGTTTGAGAAACTCAGACCCTTTCATTTGCTAATGTAAACAAACTAAAACTACTAGCTTAAGTGTTAACTTAAACTTAATTATTTCTTTACTAGTTAAATATAAGTTATGATTAAATAATCTAAGTATTCTTATGTATCATCTGGGCTACTAATACCCTGTCGGAAAAAAATATATATACAAAATGTTAATTTAAATACACAATAGTCTACTTTATTATTATTTCTGGGTAAAACATGACCCAAACAATTCTTGCTAGTTTGAGGGATTCAGACCCTTTCATTTGCTAATGTAAACAAACTAAAACTACTAGCTAACAACTCAGCCAGCGTTTCCATCTGTGTTTACATTCATGTTGAATGTGAGATGAAAAAGAGATGCTGATTGAAAGACATAATAAAAACTGTTTTGATCCAAAAAGCCACAAAGATCAGAGCAAAATAACAGACTCTGTGCATATGTCAGTTTCGTTTATTTTTTTTTTTTGGCGCGTTTTCAAATTAATATTTTACCGCTTCACTCACAGTTTCTCCGCGGACGCGTCTGATGTGGTCGTTGACTGGCCTTGATGGAGTTTAATGTATTACGATTAAAATCCAGGTTCCTATTTTACCTCATAATCCCCGTGTTCTTATTCCCGCTCGAGACCACCTGTGGCGAGAAATTAAGCTACAACCTGAGTCTGACAGGGAGATGATGAAATGCTTTGTCATGAAGTCTTAGCGGGAGGTACGAGACAGGGATCTGCGCGGAGACACACACACTCTGACACACACATTTATAAGGTGCTTAAAGATGTGAACTTGTGTTATCTTAACGGGCAGGAGTTTTTGATGTCTTTAATTGAAGAGTTATCTGAAAATCCGGTATGACTTTCTGAAATACTTTCAGTTCAAGATGACAGGCCTAAAAGAGACCCGTTCACCCAAAAAAGAAAATTGCCAGCATTTGCTTCTAAAACGGTAGCTATTTTGGCTGAATAGTAATAAAAATGTAGGCTATTAAAATCTGTTTAATCTTTCTTTTCCCTCTCACAATTGTTAATCTATATTTCACAGTTCAAATCTTTTTCTTAATTTTATTTTGTAAATGGCCTAGTTTTACAACTTACATCGAGTTAAACAGTAGAGTTTTGCCATTTTTTAATCCATACAGGCCTCTGGGTCTGGGAGGAGCACATTTAGCTTAGCTTAGCATAAATCATTAAACTGGATAAGATTATTAGCATCTTTCTCCAAAAAAAAAGAAGAAAAAGGTGTTTGTGTCTTAGCACATAGTGTAACTACAAAAGTGTCGAGCTTTAAATAGAAAAATTATGAAAACACTTTATTTTAATTGATTTTCTTTAGCAAGATGTTAATGAGCTAATCTAATTCAATGGCTATTTTCCAATACGTTTTCTTTAAGCTTAGTTGAAGGTTGCAGCTTTGAGGTTATATAAAAAAATCTAATTTGTAAGATATAAGCTTAAAAGTGACTGAAATAATGTCAAAATTTCAAGAAATAAAATAGTAATTTTGAGAAAATTGATACAATTTCAATTCCAAGAAAATCTAATTTTAAGGAAAATAAAATTAATAAATAAATTCAAAATGAAAACATTCAAAAACAAAGAACACACAGAAATAGTCGCAAACTGAAAAAAGTGACCCTGGACCTAAAAAACAAAACAAAATTTGAATATTTTTGGCAATGAATATTAACGGCACTCAATCGAAATGGGTCAAAATGTTTTTCTTATACCAAAATCATTAGAATATCAAGTAAAGATTATGTTACATGAATATATTTAGACCATATTTAATAGTAAATATATAAAAACTCAATTTTTGATTAATGATGTGCATTGCTAAGGTCTTAATCTAGTGTGCTTTTAAACATTGACTTTTTAATCTGAAAAATAAAGCATGAAACTTTGACCAATATGAGGAGAGTTTACTCGCATTTGACTAGTTTTAGCTATTTTGGTTCGTTTAGAAACTTTGCAGTGTGAAAGCCAACTGCACCAAGAGCAAAGAGC